>NC_053022.1:66987820-67121305 GCF_003073215.2 Triticum urartu | reverse complement strand
AGCTTTTAAATGGGTGGAAATTTTTAAAAATTGCTACATTTAATAGGAATCAGAAAATATTTTATCTATACATGAATATGTTTTCATACTTCAGTATATTTTTTTGGAAATAAATGAAGAAATGAAGGGACACTCCGCACCACCGCACTTGCCCAGCCCATAGTGCGCTGGGGATATCCTTTTGCTCGCTTTCCACTACACTGATCTGGGAATACTGGCTCCATACGTTTTCTGGTATTTTTGTTTTCCCCGTTTGCCTGTACGATCGTTTCGTTCACTCCTGACTACCAAAAATTGGAACGTTTGAAAAAATACCTCCATTTCTTGGTTCATGAATTTCGAAAAAGGTTCATACTTGAGGAAGTTGTCGATTGGAAAAAGTTCATGAAATTTGAAAGAAGTTCACAGATTCGAAAAAGATCTAGAATTCAACAACATTTCATGAATTCGAAAGGAGTTCTCTAATTTTAGAAATTTCATGAATTTGATAATTTATGTATTTGAAAACAACAGGATCCAGGATTTTAAAAACTATTTAGGAAATTAAAAAGTTCGTGAATTTGAAAATTCACAAATTTGAAAACAAGAATGTCCAGTATTTAAAAATAGTTTACAAAATTTAAAAGTTCAAGAATTTCAAGAGTGTTTATGATTTTCTAACATGTTCATGAATTTGAAAAAAATCATGATTTTTTATGAAATTGCGAATTTAGAGAAAGTTCATGAAACTTAAAAAAACAAAGGCAAAACAGAAAACGACAAAAAAAAGATGAGAAAACAAAAAAACTAACAGAAATCTAACCATAAGCTTCCTGAAACTAACTGGAAGCTCCTAGAACCTTGCAAACGAGTAACAACTATGCTTTTACGACCGGTCGATTTACTAGTATGGCGTATGTGCCCTGTACTAGAATGAATATGGCGCTCTAAAAATAGCAAAGTTCAGCAGTGGCCTGGCCCATTTACTAGCATACGAAAATATCTATAAGTGGCACTATAAGCGTCACGTAGGGAATAGGCCAGTTCTGTGGGATACAAATGTTTGGACAAACATAAAGGTGGGGCACACTTAGGCCTGACCCATTTTCCAGTTCTGACGGGTTTTTTCAGTTGATTCAGCTTTCTTGTCGTGTTCTCTCATGTTTTTTCTTCAATTTTTCTGGCATTCAGTTTCTAAATTTTTGATAGTTTTCCCTTTTCATTTTGGGTTGCTTGCTTCTTATTTATTTTTTTCAGATCTATTTTCCTCTTTAGGGAATTATTCAATTTTTACAAAAAAAGTAAATGAATATTTTTTTATATGCAAAAAATTTGTTTCGCATATATCTAGATTTGTGAAAATACAGGAAATTTCCTAAAGTTATTCTATAAAATAATAAAACCAAATGGTATATGAATGCATTTTAAGCATGCGGTATATACATGTGGCATTCTAAAGTTATTCTATCAATTAATAAAACCAAATTCTTGAACTTTTTCCGATCGACAAATAAAACTGAATAGCAGAGTTTGGGTGTTTTTGAGAAGAGGAGTTGGCTAGGCTATTTAAATAATCAAATAAACGGGCTTAGTGAACCCACACATGGCCCAGCCACCGACCCACGTAGTGCTCTCGTGTGTAGCTCATGTTCCGATTGAAAAATGGGCAAGTGTGTCTTGGACGAACAAACTACAAGTTTGTTTACACAGTAAAGTGGTACAAAATATATTCATGAATTTTAAAATAATACTATAATAAAATACCAACAATTTTGTAAATATCGACAGATCTTATCGTAAAAATCGTTTAGAAACATGCATTTTATGTACAATATTCATGTTTTTTCAAGTTCACTAATTTCGTGAAGATTTTAAAAAATGTTAATGGATTGTAAGAAGAAGTTCATGAAATTAAAAACCAAAAAAGGGAAAAGAAATAAGAAACCCGCCAAAACAGATGAAAATTAAACAGAAAATAAATAAAAACGAAAAAAAAATTGGTAGCAACCAGCGTCCTGCATACCGCGGGACCTACCGAAATGCTCCAACCCATACTGTCGGAGTGTGGGTGATATACTGGATGAATAGGATTTTCTAGACTTAATTTTAGAGTAATGCCAAAATTGCGGCATATAAGAGATGTGTCGCACAAGGATGTGGTGGGTCGGGCTCTCCTGCTGGGATCCCTGCACGCACTATCGTGCAGGGTCAACCAGCGGCCAACACGTGGCTTGGTGGACCCATCACTCAAACAACCCACCAGATCGTATATCTCTAATTACAGAAAATCAGCAAAACTGCCTTTCTTTCTCCCGCGTATCAACAGACTGCCGCCAAAATCTCCAACACCCTTTCTTCTATCTATCTACTCCATTGTGGATGAGACGAGAATAGATCAGGATCGATAGAGAATTGCCCTCTCACGTGGACGAGCATCTACGGTGTTCTTCGGCATGGAAGGAGCTCCCGCGACTTCTTCATCCATAGGTTTGTTGTTGTGCCTTGAATCTGCAAATTATCAACACTCTCATCATATGGAGGAGACAAGATTAAACAGAAACAAACTAAGAGCTTAATCTATGACATGCAGATTAATCCTTTAGACTTAGCTCCTCGTACTTCATCTTCCATTGGTCTGTTTGTGTCTTTTTGCCAATTGTAATGATAGAGAATATTGTATCTAAGAAAAAAGTCAATTTTTTGGTAATGCTCCTATGAATACAGTGCGATATTTGGCAAAATATGTTGTTGAATCTTCAAGTGTTGTTCAGGTTTCACTACAAGAGGACTGAACATCGTGTGGTTTTTTTTACAAAAATGGTTCGCCCATGAACTAATTAGTATATGATATTCTTTTTATGTTGTGTAGATCAGGAGACCACAAATGTGGGAGAGGCAAGTCAAAACACAGATGATTATTACAGCAAAAGGTTAAAGCCAGAGATAGGAATGGAATTTGAGAATGAGGATATAGCATATGAGTTTTATAATGCATATGCAGGACATGCAGGTTTCAGTGTCAGGAAATTTTGGCATGATAAATCCTCAACGAATGTTATTCGAACAAAGAAATTTGTATGCTCAAAGGCAGGTTTCAAGGACAAGAGCAAGGAACAATGCCAGCGGAAACGAGCAGATACAAGAGTTGGGTGTCTGGCAGAGATGACCATTAAAATAAGTGCTAACGGAAAATATGTTGTAAGCAGCTTTGAGGATGCCCATAATCATGAACTGGTAACTCCAAGCAAAGCCCATCTACTGCGATCCCAAAGAAGAATTACAGAAGCTCAGAAGGCCCAGATTGACATTTTGAATGATTCGGGTATTAGACCAAAATCTGGTCATGAAGTGATGAGTAGGCAAGCAGGAGGGCGACAAAGTCTTTGCTTCGGTCACAAAGATTATAAAAATTATCTCCGATCGAAGCGTATGCAATCAATCCAAGAAGGAGATACAGGTGCCATTCTTCAATATCTACAGGAGAAGCAAATGGAAAATCCTTCCTTTTTTTATGCAATACAAGTAGATGAAGAGGATATGATGACTAACATATTCTGGGCAGATGCAAGATCAATATTAGATTATCACTACTTTGGTGATGTGGTATGCTTTGACACAACCTTTAAGACAAATAGTTATGGCAGACCATTTGCCCCTTTTGTTGGTGTCAACCATCATAAACAAACAGTGGTTTTTGGAGCTGCATTATTGTATGATGAAACAGCCGATACGTTTGAATGGTTATTTGAAACATTCAAAAGGGCCATGTCAGGAAAGGAACCAAAAACAATATTGACCGACCAATGTCCTGCCATTATTAGTGCCATTGACAAGGTTTTTACTAATTCAATACATCGTCTATGTGTGTGGCACATGTATCAGAATGCTGCAAAACATTTGAGTCATGTTTTCCAAGGTTCAAAGACATTTAAGAAAGATTTTGCCAAGTGTGTTTATGATTTTGAGGAAGTTGATGAATTCTTAGCAGGTTGGAATGATATGCTAGTGAAATATAATTTGGAAGACAATGGCTGGCTACATAGATTATTCCAGAACAAGGAGAAATGGGCTTTGGTTTACGGTCGACAGACCTTTTGTGCGGATATGAAATCTACACAAAGAAGTGAGAGCATGAATGCATTATTGAAGCGGTACTTGCATGTTCGTCTTGATTTATTAGATTTCTTCAAGCACTATGAGAGGGCCGTGGATGATAGAAGGTATGCTGAAGTGGAAAGTGATTTCTATGCGAGTCAAACATCACCAAAAGTGCCACATGTGCAGATGCTGATTCAAACTTCCAAAGTATATACACCTGCTATGTTTGAGATATTTAAAGGAGAATTTGACATGGTAATGGGATATTGTGTGTATGAAAGTGGTCGTAGTGCCTCTATTTCTGAATTCAAGGTTACCCATTCAGCTAGCCAAAATAGTCATACAGTGAAATTTGATCATGATGGATCAAAAGTTTCATGCTCATGCAAAAAGTTTGAATTTGTTGGGGTATTGTGTCGTCATGCATTGAAGGTGTTGGACCACAACAATATTAAGGAGTTGGCACCGGAATATATCTTGAAAAGATGGACAAGGCAAGCAAAATCAGGGCCATCACATGCAATTCAAAAGTGCGCTGATGATGAAGATGCTAGAGTTGTGCTAGCTAGGCAGTATGGATCACTATGTCGCACTTACAATAACATTTTGAGCAAAGCAGCAGCAAACAAAGAGGCATATGCACTACTGCAAAGTATGTCAATTGAACTAATGGAAAAGGTGGACCAGATTTTACATGGAAGCAACCAGTCGAAAGATATCCCATCAAATCATGAACAAGCTGAGAAGCAAGCAGAGAAACAACCAGTTGAATGCAACAATGAGAACATTGTCCAAGCACATGGAATAAAGAGAAAAGAAAAAGAAAATAGCAGTAAGAGGATTAAATCTGGTTTGGAACTAAACAATAAGAATACACGGAAGAAAGGTATGGTATAGCACAAGAAATGGGTACATAAATATTTGCTCATGTTATTTAAATAGATCTAACAATTTCTTTTCCAAATAGGTCAAGCAACAACATGCAAGAATAGGAATGATGATTGTGCTCCTGCCTCAACTGAAGCAAATCCTAGCTTCACCATGTCAAATCATTACTCCAACTTGCAAGTACTGCAGAGTGCCATGCCTCTAGTACCACATGCTACGAACTACAGCTTGCAAGTATCTTCGCACGCTATGCCTCCACTACCACATGTTGCGACCTACAATTCGCAAGTATTGCCACACGCTATGCCTCCAAACCCACAAGCTACAAACTACAGTTTCCAAGTATCATCGCGCGCTATGCCTCCACTACCACATGCTGCGAACTACAATTCGCAGGTATTGCCGCAGGCTATGCCTCCAAACCCACAAGCTACAGACTACAATTTGCAAGTATTGCCGCATGCTATGCCTCCACAACCACAAGCTATGAACTACAATTTGCAAGTATTGTCGCGCTCTATGCCTCCGCAACCACAGGCAGAGAACTACAAATTGCATCAACTTCCTCAGATTATGACACCAGTACCACAGCCAGAGAATTATAATTCGCAAGTATTGCATCACGGCCTGCCTCAAGTATCGCAGGCAAATGCTACTTCTTTTCAGCAGTTACTCGGCTTGCAACCACAACAACCATATTTCTATTATGGTACTCAACCAAGTCAGGTATATTTATATAGTTAGTCATTAAAAATTAAGATGAACATGCATAGGCCATTCACTTCCGTTAACTTTAAACTGCATGTAGAGTTCTGTATTGATACCGACCTCGGATTGGCCAACATATCAAAATGACCAGCTGCCGACTAAGGTATTGTTTCACTTATAAGTCAGACTCTCAAATTCAAGTTTATTTCTCACACAAAATCGTTTCTTTCTTATTTCAGGACTTGGGTGGCCAATCAAGCCATGGACAAGATAGCACTTTTAAATAGCTCTGTATAAATATTGCTTCTCAGAATTTCTCTACAAAACAATAACATCCTGATGTAATAGTTTATCTTACTATTCCTTTTGGTGTGAGATGTATAACAGATTTATTCTAAATGGAGACATAAAAGTGTACTGATTAGTTGCTGGTTATTTCTCTATGGTTCAATCCACAAGGATCTTTCACCAATTTGAGATTTCTGTGACTGTTGTGTGACTTAAAACAGAGAACATGTCCACATGAGGCTGCCTAGTTTGAAATCATTGAAAGCTAGTTCAATCTCAAATTAATTGTTATCTTAGCAATATACTACGTAGTAATTAATTGGATGGCCCATGTACTAGTATGAAGCCATCGAAAGCTAGCTACTAGTACAGGATATAGATGAAGAAATCAGCTACCACTAACCTCTGTCTGACGAGTGTGCATCGGCCTCCCGTCTTGATGTGCGCCTCGACGACCTCCGGCGGCATCCCGGCGAAGCGGCGCTGCACCCAGCCGACTGCACGCCCTGCAGGTCCCCACCTTCTCCAACGGATCTGCTTGGTCCAGGAGGGGAACGGCGGCATGCCAGAGCAGCTACTCCAGCCTCGGCCGGGGCTTGGGCGCGCCGGAGTCAGGCAGCGGCAGCACCTGCAGCAGCCGCTGCTCCCTCTCTATCGCTGGCCACGACCACGAGCCTGGACCGCCGGACGGCGGACCTCACTTTCTCGAATCCTCTCTCTCTCACGAAGCTCAGCTTAGTGGAATAATGGTACTAGCTCGAAGCGTCCGCGGCGGATAAGGCAAGGAAAAGGACTTTTCAGAAAACCAAACAAAACAAAATCTGTTTATTAAGTGGTGGGGTCCACGGGTACATGTGTTGCTCAATGATTGGCCCTGCACAATAGCGCGTGCAGGGCTCCCAGCAGGAGAGCCGAACCCGGATGTGGTCGTGGTCCATCGGTATAGTTAGGCTTCTATCGCTTCCAAGCCATGCTTGCTTACTGGACTGGCCCATGACGGGCCGCTCCAACAATTTGACGCATGGAATTGCTTATTCGGTGTTTAAGGCGCCAAATATAGGCTTACCTGTATTCTCTCAACAAATATCTCTATTCCTAATGAAGTAGTAGGTAGTCTTGTTTTCAGGTTTTTTTTCGTCTCACCACTTTCGTCCAGGTTTTTTTCGTCGGTTAATCTTCGTAGGTTTTTTTCATCTGGTTTTTCTTTCGTATCTCACCCCGCACCGAAAACAAACAGCCAACGAGGCTCCCTCAATCTCGATCTATTTCATCTCAGCCTCCAGCCCCGAGAGGAGCCGCCGCCGCCGCCGAGAGGAGACGCCCCAGCCCCAAGAGGAGCCACCGCCGCCGCCGAGAGAAGACGCCCCAGCCCCGAGAGGAGCCGCCGGGGAACGAGGTCGCCGCCGCCTCCAGGTGGCCGCCGTCACGCACCGCCTCCTCCAGGTCGCCGCCGTCACACACTGCCTCAGGTCCGTTGATCTCTCTCCTCCTCGCCACTCCTCACTACCAGCCCCGCACAGCTCTGCCTCCACGGCGGGGATTCACTCTATGGCGTTCAAGAGAGGTGGCTGCAGCCGCCATGCTGCCGATCCGGTCCTTGCTGCTGGATCCGGCTCTCTCCACCCCTCCTCCCGGTCCGATCCAATGGCGACAGAATGCGGTTGGTGCGCGCGGGTCAGAGGATGGACGAGCTCTTGTCCTTCATAATCCACTCCTAGACTGTTTCGTGGTGGCAGCGCTCCGTCCGACGTTTGCCCTCCATCATCCACTCCTTCCTCAATGGTAAGTCTCCTCTTCTTCTTAATCACCACCTCTTTGCCATGTACCTCCCACCGCATGTGCTCCTGTGCATCTCCATCCTAGTGTATTCAGTTTTTATTCAGATTTTGTGATAGGGACCATGGCGATCGGACTTGCGGGCGACGCGACTACAGGACGTAATTGAGCATATGCTATATTGGAATCGAAGAGGACCTAACGGGGAATATGTAGAGGCGCTCATCGGGCTAGGGGAGGCTCTACAGCGGCTGAATCAGTCAGAGGCGATCGTCGGGCAGAGGGGCGAAGTTGTGGTCGATGGCATCATCTCGGCGCTCTTCTGCTCAAATGCTTCTGCGGAGAGACACTGCGAGGCCTGGTGATGCTTGTGGACACGAAGGCGCGGCAATTCTTCGGCGGTGCTCACACGGACGATCAACGGCGGCTACGGCTGTGCACTCGGGCGAGCTTGAGATCGAGCGCTAGAGGAGAGGGAGAGAGCTCCAGAGCAACGGGAAAGTGAGAGGGGGTGCAGGGCATCTCCCAGACGAGCGGATGGGGACGAGGACGTGGGGGACAGCGCTAAGCAGGAGGTGGCAGCAGGGTGAGCCCGCGCGACACGCCTCTGCCTACAGGCAGACGTTCAAGAAGACCTGGCTGTGGGCTGGCTTGGCTTCAGGTATGTTTTTGGTTTTCTTTCTGTTTCTTTTCTTCTCTGTTTTTTATTTATTTGCCACTGTTCTAAATTCAAAACTGAAATCAAACCAGTGCCAAATCTTCTGTGAATTAGCTGGGCTAACTAAACATCACATAAATGGTTGTGGATATAGGTGATTGCTCACAACATTGGCCTAGGGTGACAAGACGTTAGGTTATTGCTCCCTACATTACAGTCTTTGGCCAAAGGGAATCCACGACTTGCTCTAAGGTTTGTGATGTAAGGGAAATGTTTGCTCTTCGAAGTTCAAAATGAGTAGCGTCCTATCATAAATGAGCTTTAGCTCACACTTAAGAAGTCGTCCAGTTATTACTTTATGTCTTGATCATAACAATTATTTCTACCGAAAGCATATGGTCTCAAATTGATATTGCAAATGGTACTACAAAATCATATCCATTTTCCCCAAGATCACAGGTTGTATCCTGTTTAGCATGTAACAAGGCAATGCTGATTTCTAATTTCAGTTATCTATGCTTGTAGCCATTAGTTGTATCAAAGCGGCATTTGCAACTCTCCTTGATGGAAATAATTAGTGCCGCCCGCTGGAGCATATGGAATTGCCGTCCTTCTTGCAAGTGTTCTGTTTCAATATGTAAATGAATGGAGAAGTACCAATTAATGGCTACTGAATAAACTACATCAGTTGGAAAGACACTAACTAGAAAGAAAACATGCATAGGAAGAGGTTAAAGGAAGAGGACAAAGGAAGAAGTTATTTTATTTTCTTCTAACTATGGAATGGTGTACGGAAAAAGTCATCTTTCCAGTATTTATATTTTGGAATGTCCTCTTATTTGTTGTTGTACTGTCCGTCCTATCAAGTAGCTGCTCGTGATCGACGTGCTTACTATTACTATTGTTGTCGTCATGTCTATCGCAGATCACGGGTTGCAAGTTTGAGTACCTTCTCAAATTATGCAACTGAATCTATCTACTCTAAGTCTGCAACCTAGAACTAACATCTTAATCTGGCCTACTACCTGTACAATGACCAGGAATTTAATGGTGCACAACCTATCCATATTGTTTTTATTTCTTGGTGATATTGAGAAAAATGGAAAGGAATAGGCGGTATTTTCAAGTGAAACAACTATGCGAGTGAGTGCTCAAAAAAGGATAGACGCAGGGCATGGTGAACTGCTTGCTTGAGGTATTATACAATACTGTTGCATTTCGAAATGGTATGACTCTTTGTATTGTTTTTCTTAAATTGAAGAAGCATGTTGCTTTCTTAAATTGAAGAAGCATGTCGAAGAATCATTCAGTACATCATCTCAATATGGAATGTCATCTAAAAAATGGAACTGTATCTTTTTTGGGCAACAGTATACAGGAACTAGAACAAGCACCTGAAGCGGGCAGCCGGGCTAGACTAGAGGTTTGTGCATAACCCCTAAACTAATTGATTTTAATTCGCTTGATACATGTCCTTTTAGTTTTGTTCTTTTCTTCAATGAGTTCTTTTGTATTCTTGTCAATTTCGATCCAGAAACTAACATCTGGACAACAATTGATATCATCTACCGTATAAGAGTTGTGTGATTGAATCAAGTTGTAGAGGAAAATCACAATTTTCTGCTGACGTTCAGGTTCCTTGACACACTGCAGCGCGTGTTCTACAGCAACAATGCCGGGCACGAAGCACTGGTGAAGATGTGCGCAGACGAGCACATGCAGCAGTGGAAGGTGCTTCACGGCGGTCGCCGTGTCGTCGGGTACATCGGTATACAGCTTCTCCTTCTGCAGAGTTCTCCTCTCCTTGTTGACATGTGCTCTGCTTGACTAGCGTAGATGCACTAAGCAGCTTTTTTCATTTGGGGTGATTCCCAGGGCTCCCAAGCTACTGAGGTAGTACACAATTTTGATGCTTTAGATTTCTATCTATGTAGCCTACATCTTAGCATTATGTATGTGTAGTCTCCGAGAGTAAGGAATATATTGTCCGGTTCAGTCACGTGGTGTGTATTGGTGTTTAGAATTCAGGCATGTACTCATTGATGCTGAAATTGAAATCTGAAAGGCTGGTGGAGGATGGTGTGGAGAGTGTCGCCGAACGTGGGTCTGTCCGGCTGTCACTACTGCTGGAGTTGCAGCGCCGGTACACAGAGATCAACAGGAAGGTGGCCATCGCCAGGACCCTCTTGAGCCTCATGCAGGAGGACATGTACGTACTAACATAAACAAGATGACAGATAAGTTCTCTGCTCTTCAGCTCAAAGTGATGGAGGTGAATGCGTTGTTCACCATGAAGCAGAATCACTCCTCCAAAGGTGAACTAATTAGCTTACATTGTCTTTTTTTTGTAGTTTATTCATGCCAAGTTCAACGGCCCTCTGAACTTATCTACGAAAGAAGTTTCTGAACTCTAAGCTTGTGTGACTAACGCTGAAGTGATCTATTGTGGTAACTCCTTTTGAATCTCCCAGACCTGTTAGGACAGCAAGGACAAGTGCACGATGGTGCGCCGAAGCATCACGTGAACATGGTAATGTCAGGTTGTTGATGGAGCGATACAAATTGGTAATCGATTTTATTGAGAGTTAGTATTGTACATAATTTTCTTTATAAGAGGTACCTCTGTTATCCTGATAGAGATTACGCCCATTTGGTACCTTAGGTTTGAAGGCCGGGTACTACGCCGCCGCCAATATTGCGCGCAAACATTATTGAGTACCGATGGTGAGATTTTCCATTTCTTTATCTTTTGTCCTTTTAATCAAGAACAATATTGAGATCGTTACATGGTTGTCCAAATTTAGTTCTGTAAAGAGAAATATTGATGTCATGCAATGATCAGTGTGGTGTACGATAGTTACAGACTTCTTCCTCTGTTCTCATTGAGCAAAGATTGGACGCGTGTGATTTGTTCTACTACCAAGTCAATCTTGGTCCATATTGTCAGAGTTTGCTTATTGAGTTTTTTTGCTGCTATTAGTATTTTCATTTATGCAGAGGCTGGGTGTAATGCTTAAACCTTTTAAGTAATAAAGCGTCCTTCATCGAAAAAACAGTATTTTCATTTAAACTGGAAGTTTATGTGAAGAAGGGGCTGGATTGAAATGCATGAATTTATGTTCCTATTTTCTTTGGAAGAATGAGATGACCAGGAAGGTTGTAGCTACTCATCGCCTCATCGTTAAAAAAAGGTTGTACCTGCTCACATAATATTCACACATCATCGGTGGCATGGCAGTGGCCGGCGGAAGGATGCTTCTGTTTGACACAGAAATCTTATTTTTCTAGCAACTACAAGAAATCAGTGAAGCAGTAGGAAGTAGGAACTTGGTCCAGAAGATTATCTGATGACCTAATATGCTATCTGGTGCCTTTTAGTACGTAATAAATGTAACTTCTTCCGCAACAAGAATAAGAATGGGAGGCATGTTACAGGTAGTTTTATCCTGAGAATTGGTCACCATTCTGTAACCTTAATACAAACATATAACTTGTGACATATCCATGCATATATGTGCTTTGCAAATCGACTGACCTTTTTTTGTCTTCTGTGAATAGATGTTGAATGACTTCCTAATTTTTCTTTCAATGGTGCATAGTTCAACTTTTTCTTCATTTGCTATCTTTAGATTCTTCAAAGCAATTAAATTTCTCATGTTGCACCTGAGATAAACCTACAATCTAGAGCACATTGAAACCATAGATCATTTTTTCGATTGCTTATGCAAAGTTAAGTAATGGCTTTCAGAAGTATTTAAACATCATTTCTTTTATATGGATGTCTACCTTTCCAAAAGAATTGATATTCTATCTGGTGTAATTCATGATCAATTGATGTATCAAACATAATATAGGACGCAAAAACAGAGTGTATGAGCATGCAGTATAATTGGTGAGACTAGGGGAATGTACTGAGCATAGTTCAACTTTTTCTTCATTTGCTATCTTTAGATTCTTCAAAGCAATTAAATTTCTCATGTTGCACCTGAGATAAACCTACAATCTAGAGCACATGGAAACCATAGATCATTTTTTCGATTGCTTATGCAAAGTTAAGTAATGGCTTTCAGAAGTATTTAAACATCATTTCTTTTATATGGATGTCTACCTTTCCAAAAGAATTGATATTCTATCTGGTGTAATTCATGATCAATTGATGTATCAAACATAATATAGGACGCAAAAACAGAGTGTATGAGCATGCAGTATAATTGGTGAGACTAGGGGAATGTACTGACAAGTGACTTCCTTGCGTGTCCTTGATGCTGCTTCCTTGACTCACACATTAGTTCTCTTAATATGTATCATACTCGATTTGATTGGCAGGCTTCAGGTAATTTGTATTCGTGTGGTAAGAATCAATTGCACCACTTTCTTGATGCAATCACATCAATGGACCTGACTGCTACAAATTACATCACGAACTATGTGCTACTTTATCAATTGTAGTTTCTTTGTTCAGTTAGTTCTCTGAAACAAAACCACTTCAACTCTCGATGTGTATGTTTCTCGGCAAAATTTGTTGTAATACTAATCTTCCAGAGATTATTGTAATAAATAACTATATTTAGTATCTTATCTCATTAGTGGGTTAATCCTATAGAACAACTAATAAGGAGATTTCTTAGTAGTACTGTATATGTTTGGAGCAGTAAGATAATTTTTTTCCTATATGACTTTCTTTCTCTTGCCTTTCATGATTTCGCTATCCCCTCCATTTTTTTAGGTTCCAAAGTTTGACCGTAGCTAGCTTGATTTGGATACATTTCATGTTAGGACTTAAACTTTGGCTTGGAGGCATTGAGCTTTGGTTCTAACTAGCTTTGTTACTTGGTATACCTCTGTCAGCGTTCAGGTAAACAGTATCTACCACATTGTTTAATGTGGGGTTTACTCCGGTGCCAAGTGTACTCCGGTGCCAAGTTTACTTGGTAGGATTTAATTAGCGATCTTACTTCTTTTACTTCTTGGTGAATATGAAATATATGGCGTTTTCATGCAAGAAGGAGCCAGGTAGTTGTGGAGCGGGTCGTGCGAAAGACGGTCGGCGAGCGCAGGCTGGATGGGAAGGTGATGTGTGCGACGGCGACCATGCCGGCGGGTAGGGCAGGATTGACCGTGGCCATCATGATGTTTCCGAGGGAGAGCGAGGCATCCGCCATCGCGTAGCTAAAGAAGTCGAAGCCCCAGGCGAGGTTGGCCACCGTCGCCGGTGTGAAAGGTGACAGACCTAAAGGCCTAAAGGCTGGTGACAGGTTCGCCGCCGTCGCACCTTCTTTGAACTTGGTGGGGACGTGGAAGGAGAGCGGTGGCGTTGTGAAGAGCTCGACGTCTGCGACCACGATTATGATCATGACCATTGTGTTGGTAATAACTAATTGTTTACATATCCCTCAACTTCGGAAACATTAGATAAATATCCAACTTATTATTGAAAAATATTGATTCAAGATAAATGGAACCTTTCCTATATACAATGAGCTTTGGAAACATTAGATACATATCCAACTTATTATTGAAAACTTTTGATTCAAGATAAATGGAACCTTTCCCATACACAATGAGCTTATTGTTGAAGGTTGCGTCGATTGCGCTATTATTGCTGAAATAAGAGGCTTATGAATTTGGTAATCTTTGTGTACCTTGTAATAGCGCCTGTCAATCTTTATGTACCTTGTAATAGTGACACGTGGATGCGTGAAGTTGAGTGATACTCCCTCTGTTAAGAAATATAAAAGCGTTTAGATCACTTATATTTCTTTAGAGGGAGTACTAATACTATTAAAAAATAGACAATCTATATGCAGTTATGAGTTCTTGGGTGGCGAGCGATTAGGATGGTTAAAGAGATAGAAAGATTGCCGAGAAAAGTGGAAGAGAATCTATATTCTTCGTCGCATGATAAAAACCGAATGTAACCATGCTTAACCCGTATTTTTAAATTAGAAGAGTAATTTAATCAATGTGTTCATATTTTTATTATTCTGTGGCAATGCATGGGTATTCGGCTTTTGCCCGTAGCAACGCACGGGCGTTCTACTAGTAAAATATAGGCTCACCGTTAACCAGCGCTCATAACGGTCACGTAACCTGGCCGTCCCATATAAAGGAAGAAAACTTGATGATTAATGGGAAAATTCTAGAATGTCCCCCCCCCCCCCTTTTCCAGTTTTCAATCTGTTGGCTCACCGATTTTTCTTTTAATTTTCCTTTTATTTTCTATTTTATTTTTACTTTTTATTTGTTTAGTTGTTATTTGAAAATTTCATATTCTTATTTCGAATTTTTGTAAACTTTTTCCAAATTTCAAAAGGTTTTCCGAATTGTTGAACTTTCTAAGTCTATTTATTAATTTGTGATATTTTTTTAATTTATGTCGATTTTTATTCATGAACTTGTAAAATTCATGAACATTTTGAAAATCTAGACCTTTTTAAAAATTCCTTTTAATCTGTTGGTCATAAACTTTCCGGCGAGGTCGTATTTTCCTGTTTTTAATCTGTTGCTTCACCGATTTTTCTTTTTAATTTTCGTTTTGTTTTCTATTTTTGTTTTCGCTTTTATTTTTACTTTTTATTGGTTTAGTTGTTATTTGAAATTTTCACATTCTTATTTGAAATTTTTGAACAAATTTCAAAATTTTGTGAACTTTTTCCAAATTTGAAAAGGTTTTTCTGAATTGTTGAACTTTCTAAGTATTTTTATTAATTTGTGATATTTTTTCAAATTTATGACCATTTTTATTAATGAACTTGTAAAATTCATGAATATTTTTCAAATCTAGACCTTTTTAAAATTCAAGATCATTTTCTAAATTCATGAACCATTTTCCAAATTCATGAAGATTTTTATATTACATGATATTTTTAAAATTCACCAATATTTATTTCAAGTGATGAGCTTTTGGAAAATATTATAACTTTTTTCAAATTTGTGATACTTTTTGTTCATTTTTCACTCACTCTATTTTATGTAATTGCTGGGCATGCCATTTATCAAGCGGTTAAGCAGCCGAGCGAGCGAACCAGCGAATGATGTAATGGGTTGTGTGGCCTGCCTTATGTCCTCGCTAGCGCCATCAGCGATTCGGGTGTTAAAGGCGCTGAGGAGGAGCTCTGTTCACGCATCGCGTGTCTAATACGAATTCTTTCTAATGCCCATGAACAAAATGTCCGGTCCCTTCGTCGTTTTTCTTCTGGGTCAAGCCCAACTCATATGCTAGATTCTATCGGATGGGGTCAGGCTGCAACGATCTTTGATTCTGCAGGCCTTTTAAGTAGGTCCATTTAAGTTACTTCTAGAAAAGAAGACTCGTCGAGAAACTCCATGAAGATTGAATCATTTTTTTCCAACCGGGTTTGCACCTTTCGGTTAATTGTTTGATGAAAATACCGAGTCCGTACTGAATTACTCAATCAGAGTCAGTACCTCTGGCATCTGCAGTGGCTTGGGCACTAATCCCCTCCAAGCTTCGCCAGCGAGCCCGTGGATCCACCATCCCTCTCCATTGCCGCTTAGGTGGTCGGTGGCGGGGTCTAGATGCCTCGTCTCCGACAGGTAGTTTAGGTTAGGAGTTTTTTCTCGCTGGGGCAGCGCTTCAACTTTTAATTGGTCTTCCGAGCTTCGATTCTCCTCAAGTTCGTTCATTGGGACGACGTCGATGGCGCTCTGGTGTAGATTTAGTCGTCTCCTTAGAGCGGCGAGTCTAGGGTTTCTCTCGTGCATGCACATCGATGAGATTTGGTGCCAGGCTTTCAGATTGATTGAAGGTTCCTCGGCTATGGAACACTAGTCCTTAAAGGCACGTCTACGAAGACTTGCCGACCGTCGTCGACAAAGTCAAGCTGGCTCCAACAGGGGGAGCAACGACCACGACGCATCGACACCTCGTTTTGACGACGGTAGTCGTCGTTCGTCCTTGATGTAAATTTTATTATGTTTAGAATGCTTTGTACCCCCTTGATCTAAAAGATCTTATATTAGTACAAAGTGAGTACTTTTTTTTGAAACAAGTAAGTGAGTACATTTTATGAAGTTTCATAATACTATATCTAAGTGTTTTGCATGGAAAAAATAAAGAGAAAGGGAAGAGGGGAAAACGAGTTGGGGCAAACTAGTAGGAAACCCAGAGTACACTACAAGGATACCCCCTATAATGCAACACATATCGTACGACGTTTTGACTATACGTTGCAAAGTTCACAAGAGATACGTATATAGGCATTGTAGCATATGCGTTGTAGTGCAGCTCGTGACGCATTGCTCCATGTAAAGCCCAATGCACTAACCCAGCCCAAGTTGGCTTTCACGACTAACCTAGGTCGTTCCCTTTCCTCCGCCTCCCCTACTCCTCTCGAGCCCTCCCACCTCGGCCGCCGCCGCTCGTCAGTCGTTGCCACTCCTTTGCGCGGCTACGACCTACCTGCATCCCTGCACGCCGCCCCTCACCACTCGCCTGCGATCCTCTCTCCCGGCGCCGCTCCTCACCACTGCCCTGCGACCCTCCGTCCTAGCGCGCCGCCCCTCGTCACCGCTCCCCTGCGACCAACGGTGAATCCAAGGTACGGCCATGAACAAGCACAGGCAACCACATCCCTCGTTCCACATCCGTAGCCCCTCGCGGTACCAATGCATTATCCACATCTGTAGCCCCGTTCGTCCTCCTCCGGTGCTCCTCCTAATTGTTTTCCACTATTCACGTGTCCTCCGTGTAAAACGATCCAGGAAGCCTCTTTTTTTTTGCGAATAGGAATCCTCTCCCTGATCCCTGCTCTGGAACCTTTTAATATCCACTGCACCAGGACATCCTTCCAATCTCACATTCTATGCCCAACGAAAACTGAAATCCAATGCAGTGGAGAAGGCGGTACATCAAAGAAAGTTTGTATCTGATTGGACAGCCTCTATTGTTGATGAAGTTGTGGAGAAGAGGAACTATTGCAGGCTGGTCGCAGGTATGGAAGGAGCAAGAAGAGAGTAGGTTTTTTGCTTTTGAGGATTTTTATGTTGTGTTGTACTATTGAAATCTGGGACGTACAACCTAGAGATTTGTTTTGGGGAATATTGATAATGTGTTTTCTTTAGTTTCAGACATCTGAAGATACACATTACTTGGATGGCTAAATTAGTAGGTGCTACACAAGCAACTAGGTGATTCAATTCAGCGAAGGCGTGGTCGTACCTCTGCACAGCGAACTCAAGCACCACTTCTAATATTGTTGGAAAGTGGATAAGTCGTTTTGGAGCATTACACGATTTGTTCAGTCTACTTCGCTATGTTCCTTACATGCAAAAGGTATGGGTTTGTTTACTTGATATGTTCTTTCAATTTTATCCTCACCCAGTGATCCACATCTTAAAAGCACAAACTACTCTGTTCAGATGGAATATCTTTGATAGTGTTGTTGCAGACTTGAAGGTATATGCATCAGGAGGTCAAGGTGGCAGTGGCACCGTAACAGTATTTATTTGAAACTACACGCGAGGTCAAAAAATGATTCTAAGTTAACCTCTTTCCTCGTATATTTTTGTCTGCTTGGTTTGTTTTAATGTCGTTCTTTTGTTAAATTGATGTACTAAATAATTAAGAACATATTTGTATTCATTTTTAAAATTTCATGCATCTGGTGTATGGTGCTAGAACTTGCTTAGGAAGAGCTGTTATGAAATTAAGATCTGGTTTCTGTAATTCGCTGACTGAATCCATGATACTAAACTGTATGTTTGTTATAGTTCATATATATGTTATACATACACGTGCAGTTACTAGGCATGCATTGTGAGTAGATAAGTTGAGTCTCCAATTATTTCGTTAAGCACAAAATATGACCTTGCATACATGTATTTCCATTCTCATATGATGGAAAATATACTGAAGGGAAGACTCATGCTGTATGCTTCTGATTCATGTTGAAAGTGTGTAACCTGTTTGCCGCAATTTTTCCTTTTCACATAATAGGAAAAGGTCAGTAACAAAAAAAGGAAGCTCACTGAGCACGTCAATACAGATTACCTGACGAAAGCCCAGGCGATGAATAGGATGATCAAGTTGAGATCCCACGGAGGACGTATAATGGCTGAATGAACTTCTGATCCACGCTTTGGCAATCCCGTGCCTCCAGGTGTGTAGGTATTGGCTTCATACTGTTCTATTTTATACATGCACGTACTGGACTAGAGGTTTGATTTCTAGGATAATTTCTTATTACTACTTTACACCTTTTCGCATGATGCATGGATGATGAGCTCATATAAGTTTGGAGAGCATGGATCATATGATTAGTTGCAGTGGGGCTAAGCTAAAAGAGGATTAATGATGCTTACAATACGTATATCACAGCCACACACTTTGTGATATTGGTATGTGTAGTATATGATCTATATTTTTTTAAGCTCTCAATCTATGTTTTTGTTCTGATCCTATACGAAAGAGAGCAAAACCATCTCAAATCAGTACGAGCCAAATAAATCTATTAATTAATCCATGATTTGATGTACTATTTAAAAGGGAAAAAAATTAAGCTACATGTATGTATCATGCACGAAAAATATATCTTCTAGATGAGTATGTATACCATATATTTGATATGCGTACATATGCATTTGTTAAGTCTTACAATGGGTTTCTTTGGAAACTCTTCAACATAAATGACCCGTTGGAATATTTCAATGGATTTTCTGTATATCACCAAAACAAAATAAATGTCCTCCTTTTAAGTGTTCATCCCATATACAGGAGCCAGAACGCCTCTTTCTGCAGAAACATAGATACATGGTCCCTTCTAAATATTCCTTGGAATATTTTAGTTTGAGTTTCCAGTTTTATCGTCCAATAGTGGCCATCTTTTTTTTCATCTGAATCCATGGCATAAAACGACCCGCTGTGAGATGTTCAAAATGTATTACACATTCTCTAATTACACTTACATTACCACAGAAAGTCATTCGGTTTTTTGTTTTTTGTTAATGCATTGTGTGTTAACAGTTCATTTTGTTTTTTGTTTGTAGGTTCAAAAGATAAATGGATGATTATATGGGCGCGTGGCAAATATACTGATGATGATGATGATGATGATGATGATGATGATGATGATGCTGGATGCTTTCAATTTTAGTTCAGTTGTAGGAA
This sequence comes from Triticum urartu, assembly GCF_003073215.2. Classification (NCBI taxonomy): domain Eukaryota; kingdom Viridiplantae; phylum Streptophyta; class Magnoliopsida; order Poales; family Poaceae; genus Triticum; species Triticum urartu. The sequence continues at coordinate 67,101,782 of NC_053022.1, read as the reverse complement.
TGATGTTCCTCTATTAAGTTTAAGTGATGTTGAGGGATACTTTCGGTTTTTGTTTTGTTGTCAAGAAAATATATAGATTATGCATCACATTTGGATGATGTTCCTCCTGTAATATCCATTGTTGTAATCCAACAATTATATATATATATAGATTTCTTCCTCCCGTGAGTATATTCTCTTGTTTTTTGTTCACTTGAAATGCATATATAATTATCACCATTACGTGTAGCATTAATTTAGTTGCTAGCAATATGTATAAAAATAATATTATTCACATTATATATGTACCGAGTTTTGAAGCATTGCAAATTCTCTGTTGCCAAGCAATGGGATTTTGATTCCTGTACATTAAGCACCAACATATAAAAGTGTTGCATAAGTCTGTTTTATGTGTTGCATTTTTGCAACGGTCCCTTTACCAACGGTGGTATAACGTTGTAATATGCGCTAGCAACACTGGATAAGGCAACGCATCCCAAACCGTTGGTATTGACATTAACAACGCATATATGAACTTTTAGATACGGAAAAAGCATTGCTATACGGGGGTTCCTGTTGTAGTGGTACCCGATTTCAAAGATGCAACCAAAGTAGGAGCATGAAGATTGAATCACGATGCCACACCCTTCGCCCCATAAAAACCCTGTTGTATTACGGGGCGGAGTGAGTAGAAAACAAATAGAGGAGTGTTCCGATTTGTCCTAGTTTACTCCAGGTTGCATGTTCTCGTAGTCAACGGTAAAAGCACCGCATCACATTCACACTAGAGCAACTCCAATGGGACGACCCATTACGTCCGTTGCCGTTCGTTTGGGTCGACGCGGACACAAAAGACGGCCTAACAGGCCGACTTAAACGGACGCGTGTCCGCTTTTCATCCGCGGGCGACCCATTCCCGGCTCATTTTTTAGTCAGATTTGCGTCGGTACGGACACGCGACGGACTGATAACCTACAAGTATAGAGGATCAATTGTAGCATTTTTCGATAAGTAAGAGTGTCGAACTCAACGAGGAGCTAAAGGTAGAACAAATATTCCCTCAAGTTTTATCGACCACCGATACAACTTTACGCATGCTTAACATTCGCTTTACCTAGAACAAGTATAAAACTAGAAGTACTTTGTAGGTGTAACGGGATAGGTTTGTAAGAATATAAAGAGCACGTAAATAAAAACTAGGGGCTGCTTTAGGTAAAGAAGCAATAAAGTTGATATAGCGAGTGTGAAAAAGTGGTGGTAGGAGTTGCGAAATTGTCCCTAAGCAATTGACTACTTTACTAGACTGATAGAAAGTTTTATGTGGAAGAGACCACTGCTAACATGTCATCTCTGACTTGGAATTCTATGCACTTATGATTGGAACTATTAGTAAGCCTCCGCAACTACTAACGTTCATTAAAGTAAAACCCAACCATAGCATTAAGATATATTGGTCCCCATTCAATCTCGTATGCATCAATTTCTATGCTAGGTTGAAATTTCTGTCATTCTTGCCCTCTAATACATAGTCCTATCAACATACAACTAACCCTATGGTGTGATCCACGCGCGCGCTCGTATGGTGGGCACCAAAGGACAGCAACATAACCACAGGCAAATTAAACCAATCATAGCAATTCACCAATTACCGATAGGACAACGAAAGTTTACTCAGACATCATAGGATGGGAACACATCATTGGATAATAATATGAAGCATAAAGCACCACGTTCAAGTAGAGGGTACAACGTGTTGCAGGAGAGTGGACCACTGTAGATAGATGGAGGAAGGTGATGAAGATGTTGGTGAAGATGACGGAGGTGTTGGTGTAGATCGTGGTGATGATAATGGCCCCGACGATGTTTCAGCGCCACCGGGAGAGAGGGGGAGAGAGCCCCCCTTCTTCTTCATTGACCTTCTCCCTAGATGGGAGAAGGGTTTCCCCTCTGGTCCATGGCCTCCATGGCGGCGGAGGGGCGAGAGCCCCTCCTAGATTGGATCTGTCTCTCTGTCTTTTTCTGTTTCTGCGTTCCAGATTCTGCCCTTTCACCGTTTTCTATATTCCCGGAGATCCGTAACTCCGATTGGGCTGAAATTTGGACACGATTTTTGTCCGGATATTAACTTTCTTGCGGCGAAATAAGGGCACCAACCACCTTACGGGGTGGCCATGAGGTCTCAGGGCACGCCTGACCCCCTGGGGCGCGCCCCCCTGCCTCGTGGCCCCCTCGGGCATCGTCTCGCGTTGATTCTTCTTTCCCAAAATCACATATATTCCAAAAAAATCTCCATCAGTTTTTATCCCGTTTGGACTCCGTTTGATATGGATTTTCTACGAAACAAAAAACATGCAACAAACAGGAACTGGCACTGGGCACTGGATCAATATGTTAGTCCCCAAAAAAGTATAAAAAGTTACCAAAAGTATATGAAAGTTGTAGAATATTGTCATGGAACAATCAAAAATTATAGATACGACGGAGACGTATCAGCATCCCCAAGCTTAATTCCTGCTCGTCCTCGAGTAGGTAAATGATAAAAAAAATAATTTTTGATGTGGAATGCTACCTAGCATAATCTTGATCATGTAATATAATCATGGCATGAATATTAAGACACGAGTGATTCAAAGCAATAGTATATTATTTGACATTAAGACAATAATACTTCAAACATACTAATAAAGCAATCATGTCTTTTCAAAATAACATGGTCAAAGAAGGTTATCCCTACAAAATCATATGGTCTGGCTATGCTCCATCTTCACCACACAAAATATTCAAATCATGCACAGCCCTGATGACAAGCCAAGCAATTGTTTCATACTTTTGATGTTCTCAAACCTTTTCAACTTTCACGTAATACATGAGCGTGGACCATGGATATAGCACTATAGGTGGAATAGAGTATGATGATGGAGGTTGTGTGGAGAAGACAAAAAGGAAGAAAGTCTCACATCGACGCGGCTAATCAATGGGCTATGGAGATGCCCATCAATTGATGTCAATGCGAGGAGTAGGGATTGCCATGCAACGGATGCACTAAGAGTTATAAGTGTATGAAAGATCAAACTGAAAACTAAGTGGGTGTGCATCCAACTTGCTTGCTCATGAAGACCTAGGCATTTGAGGAAGCCCATCGTTGGGGTATACAAGCCAAGTTCTATAATGAAAATTTCCACTAGTATATTAAAGTGATAACTCAAGAGACTCTATATGAAGAACATGGTGCTACTCTGAAGCACAAGTGTGGTAAAAGCATAGTAACATTGTCCCTTCTCTCTTTTCTCTTATTTTTTTCTCTTTTTTTGGCGGGCTTCTTTGGTCTCTCTTTTTTATTTGGGCTTCTTTGGCCTCTTTTATTTTGATAACCTCACCTGGAACAATGTTCTAATAATGATGATCATCACACTTTTATTTACTTACAACTCAATACTAGAACAAAGATATGACTCTATATGAATGCCTCCGGCGGTGTACCGGGATGTGCAATGATCTAGCGTAGCAAAGATATCAAAAAACAGACAAGCCATGAAAATATCATGCTACCTATTTTACGATCGTGCAAAGCAATATGACAATGAATGCTCAAGTCATGTATATCATGATGATGAAAGTTGCATGGCAATATATCTCGGAATGGCTATGAAAATGCCATGATAGGTAGGTATGGTGACTGATTTGAGGAAGATATAAGAAGGCTTATGTGTGATAGAGCATATCATATTACGCGGTTTGGATGCACCGGTGAAATTTGCACCAACTCTCGAGGTGAGAAAGGGCAATGCACGGTACCGAAGAGGCTAGCAATGATGGAAGGGTGAGAGTGCGTATAATCCATGGACTCAAACATTAGTGATAAAAAAACTCACATAGTTATTGCAAAAGTCTATTAGCTATCGAAACAAACTACTGCGTGCATGCTCCTAGGGGGATAGATTGGTAGGAAAAGACCATCGCTCGTCCCTGACCGCCACTCATAAGGAAGACAATCAATAAATAAATCATACTCCGACTTCATCACATAACGGTTCACCATACGTGCATGCTACGGGAATCACAAACTTCAACACAAGTATTTCTACAATCCACAAATACCCACTAGCATGACTCTAATATCACCATCTTTATATCGCAAAACTATTGCAAGGAATCAAACATATCATATTCAGTGATCTACAAGTTTTATGTAGGATTTTATGACTAACCATGTGAATGACCAGTTCCTGTCATCTCTTTAAATAGATATAAGTGAAGCAAGAGGGTTTAATTCTTTCTACAAAATATATGCCCATGCTCTAACAAATATAAGTGAAGCAAAAGAGCATTCTACAAATAGCGGTTTTCTATGTGAAGAGAAACAGGCAATCCAAACTTCAAAAGATATAAGTGAAGCACATGAAGCATTCTATAAAGCCATACTCAAAAGATATAAGTGAAGTGCAATGAGCATTCTATAAATCAACCATGAACTATGTCATACCAGCATGCTGCATAAAAAAAAGAAAACTAAATGCAAAAGACGCTCCAAGATTTGCACATATCACATGAACGAAACGAATCCGAAAACATACCGATACTTGTAGAAGAAAGATGGGATGCCTTCCGGGGCATCCCCAAGCTTAGACGCTTGAGTCTCCTTGAATATTTACTTGGGGTGCCTTGGGCATCCCCAAGCTTGAGCTCTTGCCTCTCCTCCTTCTCCTCACATCGAGACCTCCTCGTTCTTCGAACACTTCATCCACATAAAAACTCAATAGAAAGCTTGATAAGATCCGTTAGTATAATAAAGCAAATCACTACTCTAAGTACTGTTGAAAACCAATTCATATTTTATTTTTGCATTGTAGATACTGTAATATAACTTTTCCATGGCTTAATCCACTGATAGAAATCGATAGTTTCATCAAAACAAGCACACTATGCATCAAAAACAGAATCTGTCTTAAACAGGACAATCTGTAATAATCTGAACATTCATCATACCTCTGGTACTCCAAAAATGCTGAAATAATTAGGAAAAATAAAAAATTTGTATATAAAGACAGTGCAAAAAGTTTCAGAACCATTTGACGTTCCAGTAAAAAAATTAAAATCGCGCACTACAGCCAAAGTTTCTGTTTTGCACCGCACAAACCAACAAGCAATGTAAACATCCTAAAGACAAATCTTAGCACATTATTTTTATAATACAATGGAATTGTACAAAGGGATAATTATTTTTGTTGAAAATTTTCTGTAATCAAGATTCACAAAGTTTCCGTGAGCACGAACAAAGTTCAAGGAGCTCCCCCACTTTAACAATGCTTGTCTCTCTCACTTTCACTTTCCTTTTTGAAAAGTTTTGGGTTCCCCTCTTTATTTTTTTTGTTTTTAAACTTTATAAAAGCACTCAACAGAAATAAATGACTCTCTAAAACTTCCGGGTTGTCTCCCTGGCAGCACTTTCTTTAAAGCCATTAAGCTAGGCATAAAGTGCTCAAGTAATGAATCCACCCGGTTCCCAAGGTATGTCAAAGCCAATTTGAATCAACAATGATTTGTAATTTAGTAGTGAGAACAAAGTAACATATATCAAGCAATGACGAAGTCTAACTCTCTTCCTATTCATCAGCATGTCATACAAGAACAATTCATGCACATCAAGTAAAGGCCAATACATAGCATAAGCAGTTTCTTGCAATTCTATCATGTTAGAAACACAAAGAGGCGGAGATGTAGTTCCTCTCTCATAATAATTGCAAGTAGGAGCAGCAAGCACATGCATATTATAGTCATCAAAATTATCATGTGCAACGGTAAAAGGCAACCCATCAATATAATCCTTAATAAGTGCAAACTTCTCCGATATAGTGTAGTCGGGAGAATTTAAAAAGATAATAGGACTATCATGTGTGGATGCAATAGTAATAATTTCATATTTAACATAAGAAACTATAGCGAGTTCATCTCCATAAGCATAATTCATATTGGCATCTTGGCCACAAGCATAGCAAGCATCATCAAAAAGGGATATTTCAAAAGAATCAACGAGATCATAGCAATCATCATAGCATTCATCCTTCGGTAAATTCGAAGGGAAATTAAACAATGTATGGAATAAAGAGTTACTCTCATTAGATGGTGGGAACAGGTGATCAATCCGCTCTTCCCCCTTTTGTTTTTCGCTCTCCTCCTCATGTTTTTCATCCAATGAGCTCATAATGTCATTAATTTCTTCTTCCGTAGACTTCTGCAAAATATTAGTCTCCTCTTGGACAGCGGAAGAGTCCTCAATATATGGTTTAATATAAGGATTAGAAGCATAATTATCATAGCAATATTTAAGTATGGCCAAAATTTTCAAATTTGTAGAGAGTAGTATCACACTCTTCAATAAAAGAAGCAATTTCACAAGTACCCCTAAAAGCAACAAATTTTTCAATTTGTTGAACATCATAGTAATTATAAACACCCTTAGTATACAAAGATACGATTTCATTATCACTAAACCCACATTGGTAAGGAAGGTGTTCCTTAGGGTCTTTAGAACAACAAGTGCAATCATATATTTCACATAAATTCCAAGCATAGCACTGCAAAGGTGAATTTGATCCAGTAAAAATTTCCCTTTTTCAGATATGCGGTGTCACACATAACAAGCATGCTCATCTAAAGATTTGCCCTCAACTAAGCTAGTTGGGGTTTCAGCCCGAGCACATAGGGATCGAAGGTGATCCAAGTAAAAAGCTTCAGTAGTGTGATAGATTTTGACTGGTTCTTCAACCATTGGTTCAGTAGGTACCACTAATTTTTTTTGGTATTTTGTGTTTCATATCCATTACTTGGTGATAAAGCAAACAAGCACGCACGAGAGTATTCACCCCATGCTATAATTCCCCGGCAACGGTGCCAGAAAAAGGACTTGATAACCCACAAGTATAGGGGATCAATTGTAGCCTATTTCGATAAGTAAGAGTGTCGAACCCAGCGAGGAGCTAAAGGTAGAACAAATATTCCCTCAAGTTCTATCGACCACCGATACAACTCTACGCACGCTTAACGTTCGCTTTACCTAGAACAAGTATAAAACTAGAAGTACTTTGTAGGTGTAACGGGATAGGTTTGCAAGAATATAAAGAGCACGTAAATAAAAACTAAGGGCTATTTTAGGTAAAGAAGCAATAAAGTTAGTATAGCGAGTGTGGAAAAGTGGTGGTAGGAGTTGCAAAATTGTCCCTAAGCAATTGACTACTTTACTAGACCGATAGCAAGTATTATGTGGGATAGGCCACTGCTAGCATGTCATCCCTGACTTGAAATTCTATGCACTTATGATTGGAACTATTAGTAAGCATCCGCAACTACTAACGTTCATTAAGGTAAAATCCAACCATAGCATTAAGATATATTGGTCCCCCTTCAATCCCGTATGCATCAATTTCTATGCTAGGTTAAAACTTCTGTCACTCTTGCCCTCCAATACATAGTCCTATCAACATACAACTAACCCTATGGTGTGATCCACGCGCGCGCTCATATGATGGGCACCAAAGGACATCAACATAACCACAAGCAAATTAAACCAATCATATCAATTCACCAATTACCGATAGGACAACGAAAATCTACTCAGACATCATAGGATGGCAACACATCATTGGATAATAATATGAAGCATAAAGCACTATGCTCAAGTAGAGGGTACAACGGGTTGCGGGAGAGTGGACCACTGTAGATAGATGGGGGAAGGTGATGGAGATGTTGGTGAAGATGACAGAGGTGTTGGTGTAGATCGTGGTGATGATGATGACCCCGGCGGCGTTCCGGCGCCATCAGGAGAGAGGGGGAGAGAGCCCCCCTTCTTATTCTTCCTTGACCTTCTCCCTAGATGGGAGAAGGGCTTCCCCTCTGGTCCATGGCCTCCATGGCGGCGGAGGGGCGAGAGCCCCTTCGAGATTGGATATGTCTCTCTCTCTCTGTCTCTGCGTTCCAGATTCTGTCCTTTCACTATTTCTTATATTTCCGGAGATCCGTAACTCCGATTGGGCTGAAATTTGGACACAATTTTTATCCGGATATTAGTTTTCTTGCGGCGAAAGAAGGGCACCAACCGACTTACGGGGTGTCCACGAGGGCCCAGGGCACGCCTGACCCCCAGGACGCGCCCCTGCCTCGTGGCCCCCTAGGGCATCGTCTCGCGTTGATTCTTCTTCCCAAAAATCACATATATTCCAAAAAAATCTCCGCCAGTTTTATCCCATTTGGACTCCGTTTGATATGGATTTTCTGTGAAACAAAAATATGCAACAAACAGGAACTAGCACTGGGCACTGGATCAATATGTTAGTCCGAAAAATAGTATAAAAAGTTTTCAAAAGTATATGAAAGTTGTAGAATATTGGCATGGAAGAATCAAAAATTATAGATACGACGGAGACGTATCACGAACGCGCGCACGCTCGCCTTCTCCTCTCTCCGGGCCCTCTGGTCGGTGACTCATTGGCCTCCCCCCGCCCCCAGGCAACAGCAACCCTCTCCCACCTCGTTCGTCACCGACGCCACCGCCCTTTTTTGCCGGCGACTCTGCCTGTTGTCGCCGCCTCCACATCCGCCCAGCAACGCCGCTCACTCCTCCCGTCGCCCGCCACCGCCGTCTTGCCGCCGAGGAGCAGTCTGCTTCCCACCGCCGCTTCCCCAACCTCATAGCCGCCCGCGACCAAGAGGCCGCCTCGCCGCCCGGCCAGATCCTCACCGGCACGCTCGTTGGACACCGGTAGGGCAGCTAGCTGGTCCGTGTGCGCCACGACTCCCCTCGTCGACTGTCTCCTTCTTTGACGCCCGCAAGTTGTTCGACAGTTTGCCAAGGTACGAAAATGGACTCCGCCGACGAGTTCTTTTTTCACAATTTCTTTTGCGACTCCGATAATTCGTCCGACGAGGAGGAGGAGATATTGGCTGCCGTGTTGGTCCATCACCACCTCAACAGCCAGCGGTCGTTGTTTCGTGGCTCCATTCCGGGCCACCTTCCGGCGTTGAATCACAATCGAGAGAGCGGGCATTTCCTTCTTTGCAAGGACTACTTTGATACAACAAACCCGTTGTTCAAACATCAAAAATTCTGCCGCCGTTTCCGTATGAGTAGGCATCTTTTCAACCGTATTAGAGAGGGGGTGGTCGGCTATGATGACTATTTCGAGTGCAAAGAGGATGCCGTCGGCAAGATTGGTTTCTCCTCTTATCAGAAATGCACTGCCGCCATCCGGATGCTTGCATACGGAGTGCCCAGTGATCTCATTGACGAGTACGTCCGTATGAGTAAGTCTACATGCCTAGAGTCCCTGTATAAGTTCTGCAAGGCTGTTATTGCTGTGTTTGGCCCTGAGTACTTGAGAGAGCCGACAGCTGAAGATACAACCCGTTTGTTGGCGATGAATGCCAGAAGGGGCTTCCCAGGGATGCTTGGCAGCATAGACTGCATGCACTGGGAGTGGAAGAACTGTCCTTCTGCTTGGCAAGGGTAGTATAAGGGACATGTCAAGGCTTGCACTGTCATATTAGAGGCCGTGGCGTCTCAAGATCTCTGGATTTGGCACTCTTTCTTTGGCATGGCTGGATCACACAATGATATCAACGTGCTTCAGCGCTCGCCGGTGTTTGCTAGGCTTGCCGAAGGCAACAGCCCATCGGTGAACTTTACTGTCAACGGACACAACTACGACAAAGGATACTACCTGGGTGACGGTATCTATCCTCAGTGGATCACTATTATCAAGACAATACCCAACCCTGTCGGAGAGAAGAGGAAAAGATTTGCCCAAGAGCAAGAGAGTGCCAGGAAGGATGTCCAGCGTGCCTTTGGTGTTTTGCAATCTCGATGGGGCATTGTTCGGTATCCTACTAATACCTGAAGCACGCAGAAACTGTGGGAGATGATGACTGCTTGTGTGATCATGCATAATATGATCGTAGAAGACGAGCGCTCGGAACGTCTGTACGATCAAGGGTTTCAGTTTCAGGGTGAGAATGTTGTGACTGAACATGGAGTAACGCCAACATTTGAACAGTTCACCCAATTTCATGAAGACATGCGTGGCTGGGAAACTCACGTGCATCTGCTAAATGATTTGGTTGAGTATATGTGGGCTCATGTTGGCAACCAATAGATGCATCTTTTTTTATTCGCTTGCAAAACTATGTGAAACATTATTATTTGTATCCGGCTTGTAAAACTATAATATTTTTATTCAGTAAAACTATGTTATTTGACAATATGTTTGAATGCAAATCAATTAAATACTGAGCGGCCAGCCGGCCACGTCGGTACATATGGATCGACGCGTTAGGTGTGCTGCTGACCCAAATCTAAAAAAGGACGGACGCAGGGCGGGCGGACGCAAGGCGGACAGCCGACCCAAACGAACAAAAAACGAATGAAATCACTGTTTGTTTGGATTGGCCCGTTGAAGTTGCTCTTAGCGCACCCAGCTCCCCCTTTGACGGCGTTCACAAACTTTGCAGAGATGCAAACATGCTGGAGCGTCGGCACCGGGCAGGTCGCAATGCGCACTACACATGCCATCGATCGCTTCTTCTGTTCTTGTCGTTCCGCCTTACCTCTGCATGCCTTTTGCAGATAGAAATGTGTTCCCTGATGCTCTGCCTTTCTTTCTCCAGAAGCAAAGGCATGCAGCTGGATCTGTTCCCTGATGCATCGCTACACGATTCTTGAGGACAATAATTTAGCACTCCAGCTAGAGGATTTGCTAACAACAAGGTGATGATTTTCTGGAGAATATCGACAGGGTTATGATGATCTTCGTGAGCCGATTTAGCAGCTGGATCGCAAAATCTGTTGGGCATAAGCCACGGCGATCGCGTCGGGTGTACGTGTGTGCACGCAGGACGGATCGGGAGCGTGGCGGACGCGGCCAGATGTGTGTGTCCGTGCGTGCGTGCGTGCGGGCTGTAGTTAGTTGGCGAGAAAAGTGGAGAGATGACTGCGTCGGGCGCTGGACTCAGGATCACGTCGACTGTGTTTGTGCGCGTCGGGTGCGTGATCCAGGGAGCGTGCGACGTGGGGAAGTGGGTGAGCGGGGCTTGCGGGAGCGCGGCGCTGTAAGCCTGTGCACGCCCATATAAGCTCACGGCCATCTCCACTTTGTAGCCAGCGGGGCTGGAGTTCGTGCTCAAGGAAGTGTGCGGTTCGTGCGGCGGCGTATGTGCGCCAGAAAACAACCAAGTCCACTGTGTCTTCTTGTTCCTATCTCTTTCCTCTGATCGTTCGTGCGAGAGGGTTCAGGTAGACGAGAGAGAGCTAGGGTAGACACCAACAAAATCGCCAAAACCTTGTGGTGTCGGCGGGGTGCATCCCTGTGCTTGCTTGCTGGATGGCATATTCGCCGGCTCCGTGTCAAGCATAAAACCTATCTGGTGCCTTGCCTTGCGGAGAAGCCTGCAAGACCCAACTATGCATACTTGCGTACACTCCTTTTGCCCGTGGAGGAGGAGCTACATAAAAGGGTCTCTTTCCTTGTCGTTCACTTTATTGCATGGTCACATTCTTTCCTTGTTCGTTTCAAAAAAGGATTCTTTTGCTAGAAAGAGTGCGGAAATTCTTTTTTTTTTGGTGGCAAGAGTGCGGAAATTCAAATATGCATTGAGGAGCATGATTTTCCGGGTGCAAAAGAGAAATATTTTTCAATAGTGAAAAATCTGAAAGAATTTATTCGTGTACTCCCTTCGTTTCCTTTTACTCCATGCATTAGATATTCAAGTCTTTTGTGCGCTTGTAAATTTTCGTGGAACAATGGATCTTGTCATTGCGTGAAAAAATAAATTTAGTGCTTACTTTTGGGGATTTTAGAGCAATTTTTTTTCTCTCGGTGCATAATTTTTGTTTGTTATGGAAAACACTAGCGCATGGAGAACTCCAAAAATACATGCATAGGTTTTTCATTTGATATTTTAAGCATTATATATTAATGAAAAAAGTCCATGTTACTTCCCTGAACAAAGTGGATGATTTACTTTACCCCTAATCTATTTGTTGGCTTCTTCTAGACCCCATACAAAACAAAACCGGACAAAACACCCCCCCCCCGGCTGGTTTGTCTCCATTCGATGTTGATGTGGCACAGTCCAACGGCGGTTTTGATCGGGGTGGGGCCTACTTGTCAGGTTGGACTGTTATAGAGCTGCTGTTCTCGTTGCGATCTGGATCAGACAGTTCCCGTGGCAGGTTGTACGCGTCCTGGCCGAGGCGGAGGCGCGCACTGAAGTGGAGCGTCTCGCGAACTGTGTGAGCAGCAGGCAGAGGACGTCATGCTGGGTGTCGTAGACGCAGAGTCAGCCGGAGAGGATTTCGGGGGGAGCTGGGCTCAAGGCGGCCGGAGAGGATTTCGAGCAGCGTAGACTTGCCGGCACCGCTGGGTCAGATGATGGCAAGCAGCTCGCCGGGGTGCGCGCGGCAGCTGACGTTGCGGAGCACTAGGCGGCACCGGCTGCTGTAGCTCACTGGCGGAGATGCGGGCGCAGCAGGGTCGCCGGTGGCGTCAAGGAGGAGGTCGTCGGGCCTGCTCCATATCTTGAGCGGGTGAGGCAGGGCGGAGACAGTGATGCCCGCGGCCTCCACCTCGCACCTGTTGCTTTCTACTCCTCCGCTCTTCATTGATTCGCTCGCTAGCTCGTCGTCTTCCTTTTTTTTTGAGCCGGGCATAACCCCTTTCCATTACTTAGCATAACGGAAATACAAATAGTTTTAAGAGTTCAAAAGGAGACCTAGAAAGGGGAAGCGAGCTCAAAGCACCGCTGGGAAACCCACAATGAGCACTCGTCATCGAGCAGCTCACCATGGGGCGAAAACCCAACGACACCCTAAAACCAGCCGACTAACTCTAACCAGGAGAATTCCAACAAGTTTTAGGAGGGTTACTCCAGACATAAACCATGAGCCCACGCAGGGGCGAAAGGACTATTTTTCCAGATATAGTTAAGCACTCACGCAGGAGCAAACAAACTATCTTTCAGCAGCAAACGCTTCAGCTCTCAGTTTGAGGTTCCCCTCGGCGCTGCACAGATCCGCATCATGTTCGACGCATTGGTCCTCAGCATCTTGGCTCCGCGCTCCATCATCTCTCGATCATCTCCTGTCATCAAACCTGCCCAGTAGGTAAGAAAACCACATGCAGAGTAAACCATATCAAAAGGCGACCTCATCTGTTTAGACTCAAAGGTAACACTGTTACGATTAATCCACATCGCCCAACGGAAACCTGCTAGACCAAAGGTATAAAATTTCTCCCCGTCAGATAAAAACATGTAAGCCCATGAATAGTACTGCCAAATGTTACTTGGACACAGATCCGTGCCCAGTACACAGCCTACAGTCCTCCAGAGGACTCTGGCCACAGGGCAAGTGAAGAAGAGATGCTGGGATGTTTCTCTCTCCGCACAGAAGGAGCAGGCAGGATTTCCCAGCCACTTTCGTCTACTCATCACATCTCTAGTTAGGATAGCGTCCTGAAACAGTTGCCAAAGGAAAATTTGAATTTTAAGGGGAATTTTTGCTTTCCATATCCACTTGTAGTTTGCCCCCGCCACATTTCTTTCCAAATATTCATAAATAGATTTCGTAGTAAACCTACTTTTCTTCCCCAAGGTCCAGACCACTTGGTCGGATTCGCCAGTCATCGGCCAAGTCCCCACTATAGGTTTGATATTACTCCATTGCTCAAGCATGGGAGGGTGGAGTTGCCTTCTAAAAAAGTTTTTTTCCTCCACCCCTTCCCTGAACTTAGCAACCGTGATATCCTGATCATTGCAAATATCATAAATCATAGGAAACTGCAACTGGAGGGGAGGTTCATTGCCAACTGGATCAACCCACAGTCTAGCAAGATCTCCAGATTGTAAATTCACTTTTCTGCCAGCCAGGTAGTAATCTTTAGTTTTCATGATTGCTTTACAGATTGGCGAGTCATTGAATTTAGTTTTGACAGAGGTCACCGTGTCTTGCTTAAAGTACTTGGCCCGGATCACATCCTGCCATAGCCCTTGTTTAGTTTCCAGCTTCCACCACCACTTGGTGAGGAGGCTTAAATTCTGTTTATGAAGATCCTTGACTCCCAGTCCCCCTTTCTCTTTGGATCTACAAATTCTATTCCATCTCACTAGATGGTATCGTTTATGCCCCTCATGTTCTTGCCAAAAGAACCGCTTACGGTGTTTATCCAGTTTCTCAATCACCCCTTTAGGAAGAAGGAACATAGACATGTAGTAAAAGACAATGCTAGTTAATGAGGAATTGAGAAGGATGAGCCTCCCACCCGAAGATGCTGCATTACCAATCCAGGATTCACAGCATTTAAGGAACCTCTCATCCATAAAATCCCAGTCTATGCTACGCAAAGAAGAGAAACTGACTGGGACTCCCAAGTATTTCATTGGGAAATGTCCAATACTACAATTAAAGAGATCAACATAAAAGGAAAGGGTACTATCATCTCCACCGACACAGAGGATTTCGCTTTTCATAAAATTGATCTTCAGTCCTGACATAATTTCAAACAGGTACAATAGAAGCTTCAGATTCACAGCCGCTTCCTTATCATGTTCAAAACATATTACAGTGTCATATGCATATTGCAGGATAGCCACACCCCCTCAATCAAGTCAGGTGCTAAGCTCGTCAGCATTTTCTCTTTTTGTGCATTAAGAACCATTTTCGAGAGTGTCTCTACAACCAGGTTAAAAAGGAAAGGAGAATGGGGGAGAAGCCTTGCCGGACCCCCTTGTGACTTTGGAAATACGCACCTGTTTCATTGTTCAGTTTAATGCTCACCGTGCCATTATGTAGGATTCGTTCGATCCATCCACACCAGGTTGCCCCAAAGCCACGATTACGATGACATTCTAGCAGGAAGTCCCAGTTTATTTTATCGTATGCTTTTTCAAAGTCCAATTTTAATACAATCCCACATTTTTTCTTTTGATGAGTGTGATGCAACACCTCATGTAGCGTGAGGATTCCATCCATTATATTTCTATGCTTGATAAAAGCATTCTGGTGCTTGCTAATCAGCTTATCAGCAAATACCGCAACCCTATTGTCCAGAACTTTCGTGATCAGTTTGTATGGGCATCGTAGGAGGCATATTGGGCGGTACTGTTGTATTTTCTTTGCTCCATTCATCTTAGGAATCAGTGTTATGACACCATAGTTCAGGCGTGCCACATCCAAGGTATTGTTGTGGAACGCTTTGAATAGGTGCATAATATTGTTTTTAACAAATTCCCAACAGTGTTTATAGAATTCCACAGGGATATTGTCAAGGCCGGCTGCTCTGTTACTTTCCATACTAAACAAGGCTTTTTTAACTTCCTCTTCTGTAAATTCACTTGTAAGGATCAGGTTATCTTCTTCCTTAAGTTTTTCTTCATCCATCCAAGTATCAGGGGCAAGGTGAAATAAGTTTCCACTAGCAGGTCCAAAAAGATTTTTATAGTAGGCAGTGGCATGGTCAAGGAGATTTTGAGTCCCTTCAATAATAACTTCTCCATCAGTAAAGGAGTGTATCGTGTGCCATTGGCTATTCGATGAAAATAGGCTGTGTTTTGATCCCCTTTAAGTAACCAATGCTCATTAGAGTGTTGCAACCAAAAAAGTTCCTCATATGCAAGGATTTCATTAAGCTCTATATTTAGGGTTGTCCTCCTCTCATATGATTCCGGGTCGAGGGGGCCTTCTTCTTCCTGTTTTTCTATTTTTTCCAACTCCTCCTTAATCCATTTTTTCCTCTTTCTAGCATGCCCAAAGGAATGTGCCCCCCACCCTTTATAATATTTATTGAGGCGTTTCAACTTGATATTAAGGATATCGATAGGATCATCAGAATGCACAGGTCTTTCCCAAATCTTTTTAGCCGTCCTAAAGAAATCCTCATTCTTAAGCCAGCTCAGCTCGAATCTGAATTCGCGCTGCCGGGTGGGATTTTTTCTAATAGGGTTCGTCGACAGCAACAACGGGTTGTGGTCTGAGACATCTCGTACCAACTTACGAACTGTAACCATAGGGAATAGATCTTCCCAAGTAGGGTTCATAAGGATTCTGTCCAGTTTCTCCAGCGTAGGGTGTTTTTGCTTATTGGACCAGGTGTATTTCCCCCCTCCCATATGAATCTCTCTAAGGTTCAGGGACTGAATGATAGCGTTGAAGCTATCTGTATATTGGGAGTAGGTTAATTTTTTATTCTTGTCACCACTTTCACGTAAAATATTAAAAATCACCACCAACCACATAAGGATTACTAATCGTGGCACATGTCGTAGCCAATTCTGCAAGGAAATCATTTTTTCTCTCTTTTTGGGCTGCCCCATATACCACCACTAGGGTCCACACACATTTGAGGTTCACATCAAAGACAGTAGTCTGCATAAGGAATTCACCCCCCGACCAGGAAATAATCTCCAAGGTTTCTCTCCTAGTCCCACACAATATGCCTCCAGACTTACCAATCGAAGGGATCCAGTTCCAATTGAACTTATCAAGAGGGTCAATTTTTCTAAGGAGTTTAGGGGTGAAATTCTTCTTCTTAGTTTCCTGGATACCAAGGAAGTCCAGGGAATGATCTTTTATTATATCAGCGAAGCAGGTAGTCATCCCTTTCTTACCTGCTCCCCTGCAGTTCCAAAATATACCGTTCATTTTTTCTTTTTGACACCCCCCTGCCTGGTGTTTCTACTAGGAAGCAGAGTAGATCCACCGGCAACATTTTGCAAGGAAGCCCCCCCTTTTTGACTTCTAGTGCAAGGTCTAGCTATCACCACATTAATCTTTCTCTCTCTTTTCTTCCTAGATCGGACCATAACAAAGTTATCATTATCCACATCACTATTATCCTCCCAGTTCATATTAAGAGGAGTCTGGTCCCCTTTTGCATTAGTTAATACCAAATGTCCCCCACCCACATCAGGTTGAGTCTGTTTGTCCTTAACAGTTTCCACATTTCTACATTTTTCTAATTCTCTAATGATATCAACATTAGTAAAATCAGCATCTGGGATGTTTACCCCCATTTTCACAGCTCTGAGAATAAGTTCAGGATTAGATAGCGTATCAAAAGAGTTGGGGACTCGAGGAGTACCTTCGATGTCTCTCTTTTTTGCAGCTGCCCTGGCCTTTTCGTCAACCCTCTCCATCTTGTTCTATGCATTCCTCAGACTGAACCGAAGATTTTCTTCAGTGACCAGGGGAGGAGCAAGGATCATTTCAATATCCCCCTCCATATCAGGAAACTCCACTCTGTATTCATTATTTTTGGCCGTCTTGGCCTCCCCAACCACCTTCTCAACTTTTTCATCCATTGTCTCCTGATTGAAGGAATCTAAAAACAAGGTCGTGTGCAGTGACTCATCAGATTCCACACTCTCCTGCGACTCCCGAATAGGGTCCTATTTTCCCCCTGGGAATGCAGGGAGATTTCCCTCCAAGCCTAGTGGAAAAACTACCCAGGTTAGCTCCAGGAGCCGACAACAAGGAATTTTTCATCTCCATATTTTTTTCACCAGTATTAGAGGAAGCTTGAACAACTTTTTTCTCTCTATTAGGATCCCTCACCAGAATCTGATCCACTTCATAAAAGAAATCATAAAAATGATCACCAAGCACAGCCTTTGCGACTGCAGGAATGTCCTCCACATTTCTACAACCAATCCGGACCCTGATAGATGCCGGACGGTGCAAGGTAGCAGCATCTACTTCCAAAGGAACACCCACCAGCGAGGCAACATAAGCCAGATTCCTATTACTCCTTTTGTCCAGAGGGATATTGCTAATTTTGACCCAAGCTATTTCCATAACCCCTTTAGCCCCAACAGCAGATGACCATTTAGTAACATGAATAACAGACCCGCTAGTTTTAAGAGTGATTTTCCCCACATAGCAAATTTGGGCCACTGCTCGAGGATTAGGAAAGCGCACTACAAAGGTTCCTGGTCCTATTTGCATGAGCTGAACAGCGCCAATCAGTAGCTAAGTAAGCAGATAAATCAAGTTCCATTTGTCTAGTAGATGTTTCTCCCTCTACAATCGTGACCACAATGTTATTAGCCCTCTCTTTAAGCTGGTTGGCGGAGCAAGCGTCATGAATATAGTAAAACCCTTGCACTTTGCCTTGGAACTCACACATCGGTGCCACACATTCCCATGGCAGAAATTCAGTACAAACAGAAGCAAGGTGTCCTAATTTGCCGCATCTTTCACAATATGCTTGAGGGCATCGAATAGGAGGATGTTCATAAGACTTGCAAATGGGGCAGGCAATGGATTTTTTGGACAGAGGCACCTGAGCAGGGTTTTGTATTCCCTGTATGTGGCACCAAGGTGAAGAAGATTGATGCTCGGTGGAGATGCCGCCAGATTCGGACGATTCCTTGGCCTTCTGCACCCAGATCCCGCCGTCTTGGTCGCGATGCTTGGGCGCCGCCGCCTCGTCCCACCGCGAGGCGCCCTCCGAGGCCGGCGCGATTGCGGAGGATGTAGAGTTGGTGTGGCCGCTTCCCTCGTCCCGCTTCCATGAGAACTTGCTGCGGTCGCCTCCGCGGCCGTTGCCACGGCCAGGTTGCCGCCCTCCCCCGCGGTTCGCATGTCCCGCTCCGCCCCCTCCATGGTTCCCGCGCCCCACCTCGGTCGCCATGGGAGGAGGTGGTACCTTAGCGGTCGCGACCTCCGCAAAGGATCTGGGATCCCCTCCGACCTTGCCCTTCCACCACTCGAACGACTCCGAATTTCTCGATCTAGGGTTTTTCTCCGCCGCCCAGAAGTGGGAGAATGATTCCTCTAGGTCAAGGATCGGGCGAGGCGGGGGCTTTATACCAGTGTTTCCCACCTGCCGATGGGGATGGATGGCCGGATCAGCTCCCACGTGGCTTGCATCCTCCATTGGCGGGCGGTGAGTGGGGCTTGGATCCGTTTCGCCTGGACTTGGCCCACGCACACGCAGCGCCGTGCCCTTCCCGTGTACCGCATTGCCATGTCCCTCGCCCCGCGCCTCCTTCTTCGGTGTAGCGCTCGCCGCCGGTAGTCGATCTCGAATCTTCACGAAATGACACGGGAAGGAAACAATCTTGCCGATGTCGACGATTTCCCCCGAACGAAGAAACCGCGCGTCCACCGTAACTCCGCGCCTGTCCGAGAGAACGAGGCGGAGAGCGTCTCTCCGTAGCGTGAGCACGCCGTCGGAGAAGGAGACTGTGCGTGTGATGAGATCGGCGGCGAAGGAAACCCGCCATCGCACATCCTGTTCGTCGCCAGTCGTGTTGCTACTCGAGCACGCCATCGGTCCTACTCGACGGATATGTGCGTACCTACATACCCCGTTCCCTCCTGGCTCGTTGTCTTCCTGGATGGTTGCTAGTAAAGGTGTTGCTTCACCTGCCGGATGCATGGAAGACGATGAGCTTCGTGGTTGCTAGCTTTATGGTTTGTGTTGGCTGAAGCTCGGGTGAAGCTTGGATGATTCATGATTGGGCTTGGCTGAGCTTAGTTTGGCTTGCTCGGTGGGCGTACATGGGCATGGGAGTGAAAGCTTGGAGTGGAGTGGCACATGATGATACCATGTACGTGCTGGTCTTCTTGGAAGGTGGCGGGCGCCGCTGGGGCTGACGATGGCGAGCAGAGAAGTCCTTGACCCTGGCGTCCGCGATGCGGGTCAGGGTGAGGTCGTCGATGAGCGTGTCGACCGTGGTGGGGTCGTATGCGTCCGAACCGAGGCGGCCGAAGGCGTGCGCTGAAGTGGAGCGTCTCGCGG
Source organism: Triticum urartu (assembly GCF_003073215.2). NCBI lineage: Eukaryota > Viridiplantae > Streptophyta > Magnoliopsida > Poales > Poaceae > Triticum > Triticum urartu. Next base: position 67,082,016 of record NC_053022.1, on the reverse strand, counting down.
CGCACGGTGAGGAGCGGGAAGAGAACGTCGTGCTGGGTGACGTAGCCGCAGAGGCGGCGCAAGGCCACGATGTCGACCGGGGAGCCATTGACGCGGAGGTCAGTAGGAGGGGAGGAGCTCGGCTTGAGACGGCCGGAGAGGATCTCGAGCAGCATGGACTTGCCGTCTCCGCTGGGCCCGACGATGGCGAGCAGCTCTTATACGCCGCCGCGCTCCGCATTGGCATGCTCGTCCCCGCAGGTTGCAGCGTTGCGCCGCTCCGCTGGCGCACCTGCGCATAGCTAGTCTTCCCTGGTCGCAATGGCAGCTCATAACAGTCCAACCTGACAAGTAGGCCCCACCCCGGTCAAAACCGTCGTTGACTGTGCCACATCAGCCTCGAATGGAGACAAACCAGCCGGGGGGTGTTTTGTCCGGTTTGGTTTTGTTTGGGGTCTAGAAGGAGCCAAAAAATAAATCAGGGGTAAAGTAAACCACCCACCTTGTTCAGGGGAGTAAAATGGACTTTTTCTATATTAATCAAGTCTTCGTCTAGTTTGTTTTCAACTTTTCGTATTGAGAAGGGCATGCAGCTATGGTTTTTGTGCCTCCAGTCGACGTCGCCACCGGTCTGCATGGTCTCCTATGGTCTTAGGGCCATGAAGGCGTGGTGGATCTCGGCCCTTGCAGACTGTAGGGCTTCGTTTTGGATGTTTCTTTCGAGTTTTGTTAGGGTTTGTGTTCTGCCCAGAGAGGCGAGGCGGTGGTGGCTCTTGAAAGATGGAATAAGATTCTTCCCTCCTAGCCCCTGTTACAGCGGTGCTTCTAGTATCGTCGGAGGACGTGTGGGGGTTTGTTTGCGGCATATCTCACGGGATTTGGTCGGTATTTGTCTTTAGTGAATCCATGTGGATCTGTTCTTCGTTCGTGTGTGTTCGTATGTTTACAGCTTGAATTCTTATGATTCATTGCTTCAGTGCTTGTAGTTGTCGTTAGGTGGTCTACGGTACTAAATATAATTTTTGTTACCGTACTATCTTTACTGTTGATGAATATATTAATAATTTTTCTTGCAAAAAAATAAAAAAATCAAGGGTTCATCCAGCGAGCCCATGCTCCTCTTTGCCATTTTGGCATATTCACTAAGTTCGACTCTCCGTCGTTGCAACCATAGTTTAGGAAATTGGATTTGTCCGATTAAAAATCTAAACAGGCATGCGTGCTAACAAAGTGAGATTGTTGAAAGCATATCTCTTTTCTCCTCCACAAGCAGCCCCTTCTCGGTGCCGCCACCAGTCCGCCCCATCTCCGTAGGCCTCTGAGCCATGGAGGTGTGGAGGATTTTGGCACCCTGCCGGCGGGAGGGATTTTGATTTCATTCTTGTTAGAGCAGCATGGACTTGCCGTCTCCGCTGGGCCCGACGATGGCGAGCAGCTCGCTGGGGCGGGCGTGGCAGATGACGTCTCCTGGGGGCGAGCCGGCGATACAATCGGCGCTGGGGGCGGTTTTGCGTCCAGTCGTCGCCCCCAACTCGCTCCCAGGCGCCAAAATTGGTCCATTTTGCAGCCCCATTTCGGCGAATAAAGGGCCTATATGAGCGAGAATAGGCCCATATTCGGCGTGGTTCGCCGTGTCTCGGCGTTCAATTATCAACACAATTTTTTCTTACCACATATTTCATCACAAAATCAAATACTTCAACAAAATAGTACAACAACAAATAGTTCGATACAAATTATATAGTTCAACAAATAAAAACTCGTATTTCATCACACAGCGTCCCCTTTGAGCCTCCATAGGTGCTCAATCAGATCTTTCTGCAGTTGATGATGCACCTATGGGTCTCCGATCTCCTGATGCATACTAAGATAGGCAGTCCAAGTTGCCGATAGCTGGTGATCAACTTCGGCTAGAGGACCCTGCCTGTAGTATGGTTCAGTGTCAAACACTGGGTCTTCTTGCTCGCTCTCAATGATCATGTTGTGCAAGATGACACAACAAGTCATAATCTCCCACATTTGATCTTTGGACCACGTCTGAGCGGGGTACCGGACAACAGCAAATCGAGATTGGAGCACACCAAATGCCCGCTCGACATCCTTCCTACACGCCTCCTGAATCTTCGCAAACCAGTCGTTCTTGCCTCCTGGCACAGGGTTTGAGATGGTCTTCACAAATGTCGACCATCTCGGATAGATGCCATCAGCTAGATAATACCCCTTATTGTAGTGCCGCCCATTGATCTCGAAGTTCACCGGAGGAGAATGACCTTCAACAAGCTTGGCAAAGACAGGAGAGCACTGCAGCACGTTGATGTCATTGTGAGTTCCTGGCATACCAAAGAAGGAGTGCCAAATCCAGAGGTCCTGTGTGGCCACCGCCTCAAGCACCACACTGCAACCGCCTTTGGCGCCTTTGTACTGAAGGAAATATGCCCTAGAGGCAATAATAATGTTATTATTTTATTTCCTCATATCATGATAAATGTTTATTATTCATGCTAGAATTGTATTATCCGGAAACATAATACTTGTGTGAATACATGGACAAACCAAACGTCACTAGTATGCCTCTACTTGACTAGCTCGTTAATCGAAGATGGTTATGTTTCCTAACCATAGACATGTGTTCTCATTTGATTAATGGGATCACATCATTAGGAGAATGATGTGATTGACATGACCCATTCCATTAGCTTAGCACCCGATCATTTAGTATGTTGCTATTGCTTTCTTCGTGACTTATACATGTTCCTATGACTATGAGATTATGCAACTCCCGTTTACCGGAGGAACACTTTGTGTGCTACCAAACGTCACAACGTAACTGGGTGATTATAAAGGAGCTCTACAGGTGTCTCCAAAGGTAAATGCTGGGTTGGCGTATTTCGAGATTAGGATTTATCACTCCGATTGTCGGAGAGGTATCTCTGGGCCCTCTCGGTAATGCACATCACATAAGCCTTGCAAGCATTGCAACTAATGAGTTAGTTGCGAGATGATGTATTACGAAACGAGTAAAGAGACTTGCCGGTAACGAGATTGAACTAGGTATTGAGATACCGACGATCGAATCTCGGGCAAGTAACATACCGATGACAAAGGGAACAAAGTATGTTGTTATGCGGTCTGACCGATAAAGATCTTCATAGAATATGTAGGAGCCAATATGAGCATCCAGGTTTCGCTATTGGTTATTGACCGGAGACGTGTCTCGGTCATGTCTACATTGTTCTCGAACTCGTAGGGTCCGCATGCTTAAGGTCTCGATGACAGTTATATTATGAGTTTATGCTTTTTGATGTACCGAAGTTTGTTCAGAGTCCCGGATGTGATCACGGACATGACGAGGAGTCTCAAAATGGTCGAGACATAAAGATTGATATATTGGAAGCCTATATTTGGATATCGGAAGTGTTCCGGGTGAAATCGGGATTTTACCGGAGTACCGGGAGGTTACCGGAACCCCCCGGGAGGTATATGGGCCTTAGTGGGCTTTAGTGGAAGAGAGGAGAGGTGACCAGGGCTGGGCCGCGCGCCCCTCCCCCCCCTAGTCCGAATAGGACAAGGAGAGGGGGGCGGCGCCCCCCTTCCTTCTCTCTCTCCTCTTTCCCCCTTCCCGAATCCTATTCCAACTAGGAAAGGGGGGGGAATCCTACTCCCGGTGGGAGTAGGACTCCTCCTGGTGCGCCCTCCTCCTGGCCGGCCGCACCCCCCCTTGATCCTTTATATACGGGGGCAGGGGGCACCCCTAGAAATGAAAGTTGATCCACGTGATCATATTCTTAGCCGTGTGCGGTGCCCCCTTCCACCATAATCCTTGATAATATTGTAGCGGTGCTTAGGCGAAGCCCTGCGACGGTAGTACATCAAGATCGTCACCACACCGTCATGCTGACGGAACTCTTCCCCGACACTTTGCTGGATCGGAGTCCGAGGATCGTCATCGAGCTGAACGTGTGCTAGAACTCGGAGGTGCCGTAGTTTCGGTGCTTGATCGGTCAGGCCGTGAAGACGTACGACTACATCAACCGCGTTGTGCTAACGCTTCCGCTGTCGGTCTACAAGGGTACGTAGATCACACTCTCCCCTCTCGTTGCTATGCATCACCATGATCTTGCGTGTGCGTAGGAAATTTTTGAAATTACTACGTTCCCCAACAGTGGTATCAGAGCCAGGTTTTATGTGTTGATGTTATATGCACGAGTAGAACACAAGTGAGTTGTGGGCGATATAAGTCATACTGCTTACCAGCATGTCATACTTTGGTTCGGCGGTATTGTTGGACGAAGCAGCCCGGACCGACATTACGCGTACGCTTACGCGAGACCGGTTCTCCCGACGTGCTTTGCACATAGGTGGCTTGCGGGTGACAGTTTCTCCAATTTTAGTTGAACCGAGTGTGGCTATGCCCGGTCCTTGCGAAGGTTAAAACAGCACCAACTTGACAAACTATCATTGTGGTTTTGATGCGTAGGTAAGATTGGTCCTTGCTTAAACCCGTAGCAGCCACGTAAAACTTGCAACAACAAAGTAGAGGGCGTCTAACTTGTTTTTGCAGGGCATGTTGTGATGTGATATGGTCAAGACATGATGCTAAATTTTATTGTGTGAGATGATCATGTTTTGTAACCGAGTTATCGGCAACTGGCAGGAGCCATATGGTTGTCGCTTTATTGTATGCAATGCAATCGCGCTGTAATGCTTTACTTTATCACTAAGCGGTAGCGATAGTCGTGGAAGCATAAGATTGGTGAGACGACAACGATGCTACGATGGAGATCAAGGTGTCGCGCCGGTGACGATGGTGATCACGACGGTGCTTCGAAGATGGAGATCACAAGCACAAGATGATGATGGCCATATCATATCACTTATATTGATTGCATGTGATTTTATCTTTTATGCGTCTTATCTTGCTTTGATTGACGGTAGCATTATAAGATGATCTCTCACTAATTATCAAGAAGTGTTCTCCCTGAGTATGCACCGTTGTGAAAGTTCTTCATGCTGAGACACCACGTGATGATCGGGTGTGATAGGCTCTACGTTCAAATACAACGGGTGCAAAACAGTTGCACACGCGGAATACTCAGGTTATACTTGACGAGCCAAGCATATACAGATATGGCCTCGGAACACGGAGACCGAAAGGTCGAGCGTGAATCATATAGTAGATATGATCAACATAGTGATGTTCACCAATGAAACTACTCCATCTCACGTGATGATCGGACATGGTTTAGTTGATTTGGATCACGTAATCACTTAGAGGATTAGAGGGATGTCTATCTAAGTGGGAGTTCTTTAAGTAATATGATTAATTGAACCTAAATTTATCATGAAACTTAGTACCTGATAGTATCTTGCTTATTTATGCTTGATTGTAGATAGATGGCCCGTGCTGTTGTTCCGTTGAATTTTAATGCGTTCCTTGAGAAAGCAAAGTTGAAAGATGATGGTAGCAATTACATGGACGGGGTCCGTAACTTGAGGATTATCCTCATTGCTGCACAGAAGAATTACGTCCTGGAAGCACCGCTGGGTGCCAGGCCTGCTGCTGGAGCAACACCAGATGTTATGAATGTCTGGCAGAGCAAAGCTGATGACTACTCAATAGTTCAGTGTGCCATGCTTTACGGCTTAGAATCGGGACTTCAACGACGTTTTGAACGTCATGGAGCATATGAGATGTTCCAGGAGTTGAAGTTAATATTTCAAGCAAATGCCCGGATTGAGAGATATGAAGTCTCCAATAAGTTCTATAGCTGCAAGATGGAGGAGAACAGTTCTGTCAGTGAGCATATACTCAAAATGTCTGGGTATAATAATCACTTGATTCAATTGGGAGTTAATCTTCCAGATGATTGCGTCATTGACAGAATTCTCCAATCACTGCCACCAAGCTACAAGAGCTTCGTGATGAACTATAATATGCAAGGGATGAATAAGACTATTCCCGAGCTCTTCGCAATGCTGAAAGCTGCGGAGGTAGAAATCAAGAAGGAGCATCAAGTGTTGATGGTCAACAAGACCACTAGTTTCAAGAAAAAGGGTAAAGGGAAGAAGAAGGGGAACTTCAAAAAGAACAGCAAGCAAGTTGCTACTCAAGAGAAGAAACCCAAACCTGGACCTAAGCCTGAAACTGAGTGCTTCTACTGCAAGCAGACTGGTCACTGGAAGCGGAACTGCCCCAAGTATTTGGCGGATAAGAAGGATGGCAAGGTGAACAAAGGTATATGTGATATACATGTTATTGATGTGTACCTTACTAATGCTCGCAGTAGCACCTGGGTATTTGATACTGGTTCTGTTGCTAATATTTGCAACTCGAAACAGGGACTACGGATTAAGCGAAGATTGGCTAAGGACGAGGTGACGATGCGCGTGGGAAATGATTCCAAAGTCGATGTGATCGCAGTCGGCACGCTACCTCTACATCTACCTTCGGGATTAGTATTAGACCTAAATAATTGTTATTTGGTGCCAGCGTTAAGCATGAACATTATATCTGGATCTTGTTTGATGCGAGACGGTTATTCATTTAAATCAGAGAATAATGGTTGTTCCATTTATATGAGTAATATCTTTTATGGTCATGCACCCTTAAAGAGTGGTCTATTCTTATTAATCTCGATAGTAGTGACACACATATTCATAATGTTGAAACCAAAAGATGCAGAGTTGATAATGATAGTGCAACTTATTTGTGGCACTGCCGTTTAGGTCATATCGGTGTAAAGCGCATGAAGAAACTCCATACTGATGGACTTTTGGAACCACTTGATTATGAATCACTTGGTACTTGCGAACCGTGCCTCATGGGCAAGATGACAAAAACACCGTTCTCCGGTACTATGGAGAGAGCAACAGATTTATTGGAAATCATACATACAGATGTATGTGGTCCGATGAATATTGAGGCTCGTGGCGGATATCATTATTTTCTCACCTTCACAGATGACTTAAGAAGATATGGGTATATCTACTTAATGAAACACAAGTCTGAAACGTTTGAAAAGTTCAAAGAATTTCAGAGTGAAGTTGAAAATCATCGTAACAAGAAAATAAAATTCCTACAATCTGATCGTGGAGGAGAATATTTGAGTTACGAGTTTGGTGTACATTTGAAAAAATGTGGAATAGTTTCGCAACTCACGCCACCCGGAACACCACAGCGTAATGGTGTGTCCGAACGTCGTAATCGTACTTTACTAGATATGGTGCGATCTATGATGTCTCTTACTGATTTACCGCTATCGTTTTGGGGATACGCTCTAGAGACGGCCGCATTCACGTTAAATAGGGCACCATCAAAATCCGTTGAGACGACGCCTTATGAACTATGGTTTGGCAAGAAACCAAAGTTGTCGTTTCTGAAAGTTTGGGGCTGCGATGCTTATGTGAAAAAGCTTCAACCTGATAAGCTCGAACCCAAATCGGAGAAATGTGTCTTCATAGGATATCCAAAGGAGACTATTGGATACACCTTCTATCACAGATCCGAAGGCAAGACTTTTGTTGCTAAATTCGGAAACTTTCTGGAGAAGGAGTTTCTCTCGAAAGAAGTGAGTGGGAGGAAAGTAGAACTTGATGAGGTAACTGTACCTGCTCCCTTATTGGAAAGTAGTGCATCACAGAAAACTGTTTCTGTGACACCTACACCAGTTAGTGAGGAAGCTAATGATAATGATCATGAAACTTCAGAACAAGATACTACTGAACCTCGTAGATCAACCAGAGTAAGATCCGCACCAGAGTGGTACGGTAATCCTGTTCTGGAAGTCATGCTACTAGATCATGATGAGCCTATGAACTATGAAGAAGCGATGGTGAGCCCAGATTCCGCAAAATGGCTTGAAGCCATGAAATCTGAGATGGGATCCATGTATGAGAACAAAGTGTGGACTTTGGTTGACTTGCCCGATGATCGGCAAGCAATTGAGAATAAATGGATCTTCAAGAAGAAGACTGACGCTGACGGTAATATTACTGTCTACAAAGCTCGACTTGTCGCAAAAGGTTTTCGGCAAGTTCAAGGTATTGACTACGATGAGACCTTCTCACCCGCAGCGATGCTTAAGTCTGTCCGAATCATGTTAGCAATTGCCGCATTTTATGATTATGAAATTTGGCAGATGGATGTCAAAACTGCATTCCTGAATGGATTTCTGGAAGAAGAGTTGTATATGATACAACCAGAAGGTTTTGTCGATCCAAAGGGAGCTAACAAAGTGTGCAAGCTCCAGCGATCCATTTATGGACTGGTGCAAGCCTCTCGGAGTTGGAATAAATGCTTTGATAGTGTGATCAAAGCATTTGGTTTTATACAGACTTTTGGAGAAGCCTGTATTTACAAGAAAGTGAGTGGGAGCTCTGTAGCATTTCTGATATTATATGTGGATGACATATTACTAATTGGAAATGATATAGAATTTCTGGATAGCATAAAGGGATACTTGAATAAGAGTTTTTCAATGAAAGACCTCGGTGAAGCTGCTTACATATTAGGCATTAAGATCTATAGAGATAGATCAAGACGCTTAATTGGACTTTCACAAACCACATACCTTGACAAAGTTTTGAAGAAGTTCAAAATGGATCAAGCAAAGAAAGGATTCTTGCCTGTGTTACAAGGTGTGAAGTTGAGTAAGACTCAATGCCCGACCACTACAGAAGATAGAGAGAAATGAAAGATGTTCCCTATGCTTCAGCCATAGGCTCTATCATGTATGCAATGCTGTGTACCAGACCTGATGTGTGCCTTGCTATAAGTCTAGCAGGGAGGTACCAAAGTAATCCAGGAGTGGATCACTGGACAGCGGTCAAGAACATCCTGAAGTACCTGAAAAGGACTAAGGATATGTTTCTCATATATGGAGGTGACAAAGAGCTCATCGTAAACGGTTACGTTAATGCAAGCTTTGACACTGATCCGGACGATTCTAAATCGCAAACCAGATACGTGTTTACATTAAACGGTGGAGCTGTCAGTTGGTGCAGTTCTAAACAAAGCGTCGTGGCGGGATCTACGTGTGAAGCGAAATACATAGCTGCTTCGGAAGCAGCAAATGAAGGAGTCTGGATGAAGGAGTTCATATCCGATCTAGGTGTCATACCTAGTGCATCGGGTCCAATGAAAATCTTTTGTGACAATACTGGTGCAATTGCCTTGGCAAAGGAATCTAGATTTCACAAGAGAACCAAGCACATCAAGAGACGCTTCAATTCCATCCGGGATCTAGTCCAGGTGGGAGACATAGAGATTTGCAAGATACATACGGTTCTGAATGTTGCAGACACATTGACTAAGCCTCTTCCACGAGCAAAACATGATCAGCACCAAGGCTCCATGGGTGTTAGAATCAATAATAAAGTTATTATTTATTTCCTTATATCATGATAAATGTTTATTATTCATGCTAGAATTGTATTAACCGGAAACATAATACATGTGTGAATACATAGACAAACAGAGTGTCACTAGTATGCCTCTAACTTGACTAGCTCGTTTAATCAAAGATGGTTATGTTTCCTAACCATGAACAAGGAGTTGTTATTTGATTAAACGGGATCACATCATTAAGTGAATATCTGATTGACATGACCCATTCCATTAGCTTAGCACCCGATCGTTTAGTTATGTTGCTATTGCTTTCTTCATGACTTATACATGTTCCTATGACTATGAGATTATGCAACTCCCGTTTACTCGGAGGAACACTTTTGTGTGCTACCAAACGTCACAACGTTTGGGTGATTATAAAGGTGCTCTACAGGTGTCTCCAAAGGTACATGTTGGGTTGGCGTATTTCGAGATTAGGATTTGTCACTCCGATTGTCGGAGAGGTATCTCTGGGCCCTCTCGGTAATGCACATCACTTAAGCCTTGCAAGCATTGCAACTAATGAGTTAGTTGCGGGATGATGTATTACTATAAGCTTGCAAGATTGAACTAATGAGTTAGTTGCGGATGATGTATTACGAACGAGTAAAGACGGTAACGAGATTGAACTAGGTATTGAGATACCGACGATCGAATCTCGGGCAAGTAACATACCGATGACAAAGGGAACAACGTATTGTTGTTATGCGGTCTGACCGATAAAGATCTTCGTAGAATATGTAGGAGCCAATATGGGCATCCAGGTCCCGCTATTGGTTATTGACCGGGGACACGTCTCGGTCTTGTCTACATTGTTCTCGAACCCGTAGGGTCCGCACGCTTAAGGTTTCGATGACAGTTATATTATGAGTTTATACGTTTTGATGTACCGAAGGTTGTTCGGAGTCCCGGATGTGATCACGGACATGACGAGGAGTCTCGAAATGGTCGAGACATAAAGATTGATATATTGGAAGCCTATGTTTGGATATCGGAAGTGTTCCGGGTGAAATCGGGATTTTACCGGAAAACCGGGAGGTTACCGGAACCCCCCGGGAGCTATATGAGCCTTAGTGGGCCTTAGTGGAAAAGAGAAGAGGTGGCCTGAGATGGGCCGCGCGCCCCTCCCCTCCCTTGGTCCGAATAGGACAAGGAGAGGGGGCCGGCCCCCCTTTCTCCTTTCCCCCCTCCACGAATCCTATTCCAACTAGGATTGGGGGGGGGAGGAATCCTACTCCCAGAGGGAGTAGGACTCCTCCTGGCGCGCCTCTCCTAGGCCGGCCCCCCCCCCTTGATCCTTTATATACGGAGGCAGGGGAACCCCAGAGACACACAAGTTGATCCACGTGATCATATTCTTAGCCGTGTGCGGTGCCCCCTTCCACCATAGTCCTCGATAATATTGTAGCGGTGCTTAGGCGAAGCCCTGCGACAGTAGTACATCAAGATCGTCACCACGCCATCGTGCTGACGGAACTCTTCCCCGACACTTTGCTGGATCGGAGTCCGGGGATCGTCATCGAGCTGAACGTGTGCTAGAACTCGGAGGTGCCGTAGTTTCGGTGCTTGATCGGTCGGGCCGTGGAGACGTACGACTACATCAACCAAACGCTTCCGTTGTCGATCTACAAGGTACGTAGATCACACTCTCCCCTCGTTGCTATACATCACCATGATCTTGCGTGTGCGTAGGAATTTTTTTGAAATTACTACGTTCCCCAACAGTATTTGACATGGCAATTTGGGAGGCTTGAAAGCAAATGGTAGGCATCGTAGCATTGGCATAGCAAAAGAGCGAGCAATCTAGCATAGCAAAGATAGTAGTGATTTCGAGGGTATGATCATCTTGCCTGCAAAGTTGTCAGAGTTGACTGGATCCTCGAAAGCAAACTCAACGGGCTCCTCGTTAGCGAACTCGTCTCCCGGATCTACCCAAACAAGACAAACAAGCAACAAGGACACAATCAACCACGTGCAAGGATCAAACAATATGATGCAAAGATGATATGCTATGCGGGATGCGGTGCGGGATGCATATGCAAGATGTGACAGGAAATGAAAGATCCTGGCCTCAACTTGGAAATCCAAGTGTTCCACTGGAAAGATGAGATGAAATCGCTTGAAAACGATATAAAGATCACCGGAATCGGAGTTACGGTTTGGAAATGGCAAGCAAAACAAATATGACACCGGTCTGCGATTTACAGCAAGTAGCCATCTAAATGCAATGAGATGAACATGCTACAGCACCCAAACATGACAACAAAATACATGGCAGGGATGCATTCAAGATGCTTAACAAAAGTCTAGCACTGAGCTACGGCCAATTCATCCATTAACAGGTTCAAACAAGCATGGCAAAAATGCATATGGCAAACAGATCTCAGACTTAGTGAAATTAACACTTGTCTGGAATTTCAGATCAGGTAGCCCTCTTCGGAGCAACAAAACTACATGCTACAGGACCTGAACATGGCAAAGTAAAGCATGGCATGGAGCTAATCAAAGAGCTTAACAAAAGTCCCTTAGTGACCTTGAGTCAAAAGGGATCAGAAAATACAATTGCAAGCATGTGAACATGGCAAAAACATAATCGGTTTTCAGACTTAGTGAAAACTGGCACATGCTGAAAACAGATATCAAGTAGGCATGTTTACGAGCTCGATGCACTCACTACGGAGCAAGTCATGATAAACTAAGCATACATCTATCAATAACACACAAAATTCAAGCTAGACATGGCAAGAACAATAGCATAGCATGCACGGGTCAACTACAACATCATCGGCAAAATTGCAAACAAGTTGACAATCTTCCCAGATTCACAAAGTAGAAAAAGTAGAGCTTGATTGACTCAAGCTAGGATGCTCCATAATTGCAAGCAAAGGCATGGATGGATAGAGCACTACAAGATTAACAAAACATCCTTACTGATCATCCTCAAAAGAGGCACGGATCACTAGGAAACAACATGAACATATGACAACATGAGATAAACAGCTCAAGGACTTAGTGGGATTGCTAAGTCCCTGAAATCAGCACTACCAAGTGCCTCACTTGGCAAGCTTGTGCTAGTCACCACACACATCACAAAAATACATGGGTTGCACCTCTGGAAAGATGACAAAACCCTTAACAAAACATATGTAGAGTATCAGGGCATATCATGCACACAATAATCATGGCAAAAATGACAAAAGCTAAATGGAGCAGCAGATCTGACAAATAACTCAAATAGCCCTCTTCTAACAGCATTTCGGGCATCAAGATGAACTCAACTGAAAATGATGCAATGGAATGAAATGATGTACTCTCTGAGATGAACATTTTGATATGCTATATGCATGAATCGGAGCTACGGATGCAAAGTTACGAGGCTATGAACATGAGCATATGGACTAGAAAATTCCGGGGACTTAAAGAAAAAAAAGGAACCACCAGATCTAGGGTTTCGGTGGCACGCAATCCGAGGTCGACCGGATCCCTCGCCGGAGTCGTTGGTCGGGGCGGCGGCAGGAGCGGGAGGAAGAGGCCGGGGCGGCGGAGAGGAGGCGAGGCCGAGGCGAGGGGCGGCGGAGCCGCGGCGGCCGGCGACGAGGCGAGGTGGCGGCGGCTCGCAGCGGAGGCGGTGGGGCCGGCGAACGGGGCGAGGAGGCAGGCGGCTTCGGGCGGCGGCGCGGGGGAAATTGGCCGCGGGGGCCGGCTCCGGGCTCCCCGGGCCGCGCGGCGGCGGGCGGCGGTACAGGGACACGTGGCGCGACGGGAAAGGCTGGGAGCGGCGGCGGGATTTGTCCGGTGTCGCCCGGACGTGTCCGGTGGCGTGGAGGGAAAAATTAGGGTTTCGGGGGAGAGGAAGATCTGGATTCGAAGGGGTTCTTTAAATAGGCATAGAGGGAGCTAGGAGAGTCCAAATGAGGTGCGGTTTTTGGCCACACGATCGTGATCGAACGATCTAGATGATGGAGAGGGTTTTGATGGGTTTTGGGCCAACTTGGAGGGGTGTTGGGCTGCAACACACACGAGGCCTTTTCGGTCCCTCGGTTAACCGTTGGAGTATCAAACGAAGTCCAAATGATACGAAACTTGACAGGCGGTCTACCGGTAGTAAACCAAGGCCGCTTGGCAAGTCTCGGTCCAATCCGGAAATGTTTAATCCCCACACACGAAGGAAAGGTAAAAATGACCACCGGAGGAGAACGAAGCGCCGGAATGCAAAACGGACAACGGGGAAAATGCTCAAATGCATGAGATGAACACGTATGCAAATGCAATGCACATGATGACATGATATGAGAAGCATGATAACGATAACAACACACGGAGACAAAAACCCGAATCCGAGAAAAATAAAATAACTTAACGCCGGAAACGGCAAGAGTTGGAGTATAAATTGGGAAAGTTACATCCGGGGTGTTACACGGACCCGACTCGGACTGTCGCCACCGTTGTGTCCGGAACATCCCCAAACATCTACAAAACGTCACTGTTTTCTTATTTGGACTCCCTAGCTATTTTATTCGCGGCCGTCCGATTTTTATCGGAGGCTCCAGATAGTCCCTAACCAAAAATCCAATACTATAAATAACCAGTCAAACCCTAGCCTATCCTGTCCAATCCACCAATCCTCCTCCTCGCCGCCGCCACTCTCTTCATCGGGATCCTCCCAGAGCCATCCACCCATTCCCAGTCGATCCCGACCAACTCCCTCGTTTTCAGCACCGGTCCAACATTCTCCTCCCCTTGATCCACCCAATCCCGCAACCTCCTCCTCCCGAGAGCCCCGGCCAGAGTACCACCGAGCAGAGCATCGGCAGACCCCAGCGCCTCGTCTCTTCGAACGAACCAGGGACGAATGCCTCGCCGTGCGCCCCTACTCTTTCTTCTCTTTCCCTCTCTTCCTCCCTGACCCTTTTCTCGTGCCCGTGTCCTGCAGGAGCTCATCGCGCGCCGACCGTCCCGAGCTCCAATCCGCGACTCCCCCTTGCCGGAGTTGAACCCAGGCGCCTCCCCGTTACTCCCCGTGCCCTCGTTCCCAAGCTCCATCGAGAGGAGAGGAGCCCCCGCAAGCCACTGCTCCGCCGCTGCCCTCGTGCCCATGCCCGAGCTCCTCCCGATCCAGATCGACCCCGCCGCCTCACGTCGCTGCTCCGGCCACCAGGCCTCGCCGGAGCTCCGACCTCGTCGGAGATGAGTAGCCGCCGCCCTGTTTCCCCTCCTCCTCCCTCTGATTGTCTCTCCTAACCACCCACTCCCCTCTCCTGTTTCTCTCTATCAGGGACCGAAGCATGGCCGCCGCCCGTCCAAGGACGCCGCCGCCCCATGGATCCTTCTCCGCCTGGAGCTTCTTCACCTGCATCCGCCCCCCCTCCGTCCAGATCCGCCGTCTCCGCCTCCCTTCCTTCGTCTCCGGCGAGCATCTGTGCCGCCGTGGCTCTGCTTCCTGTCGAGTAGTAGCGAGCGCGTTAATCGACGAGTCCTGCCCGTGTTGACCGAGCCTCGACCCCCTCCCTTTGCTTCGCTCGCGCGGCCCAGCGCCTCCTCTTCGCCCGTTGACCCCAGCTCAAGCCGGCCCACTCCTCCACCGACTGTGCTTGGCCCGATGTGAGCAGCTCCTGTCGTTTCCTCTGATGGGCCAACCAGATTCGGCCCGTGTTGTTTTTTTCCTGCCAGGACGAATTTTCCTATTATCTAGAGAACTGCATATTTACAGTTTACCCCTCCATGTTCATGCATTAATAACTCTTGAACCGTGCATCGGTTTAAAATGGTTTAAATATGTAAAATGCTTAGTTTTTCATCTAGTTTCATAATATGCCACTTTCATCTATGTTTAAAATATTTAAATTGATGTTTGCTTATATTTGCCTATTGCCATGTTAAAATGATTTAATTCCTAACTAAATAACCGTAGCTCCGTTTTTAACAAACTTTATATGTAAATGGGGTAGAAAATTGCCTAGTTTAACATGGTGCACTCATCTTGTATGTTTAACAACTATAAAATTGGGTTTAGGGCAGAACAGCACCAAACCTAAAATATGCACATGAGGAGTTTCTGGACTTGTTGCTTGTTGTTCCGGCCTCATTTAAACTTGCCTAGATAGGTAGTTTTGTTGTGTTTCACCCCTTGCCATGTTAAGAACATTTAATATTGCTGGGTACATAACGAGATCGAACTAAATAACTTGTCGTGGTGTTTCGTCAATATGCAACTCATTGCATATTGCGCTCCACTTAATTTGTAGGGTTGATTGTGCATTTTGCCATGCCATGCTCCATTAAACCGGACATCATCATAATTGTTTGTGCATCATGCCATGTCTATGTGTTGGTTGTTTACTATGTTGTTTGCTTCTTTCTGGTGTTGCTTCTTCGGGTTGGTTCCGATAACGTCGTGTTGTGAGGATTCGTTCGTCTACGCCCGTTTGTCTTCTTCATGGACTCGTTCTTCTTCCTTGCGGGATTTCAGGCAAGATGACCATACCCTCGAAATCACTTCTATCTTTGCTTGCTAGATGCTCGCTCTTTTTCTATGCCTATGCTGCGATACCTACCACTTGCTTATTATGCCTCCTATATTGTTGAACCAAGCCTCTAACCCACCTTGTCCTAGCAAACCGTTGTTTGCTTATGTTACCGCTTTGCTCAGCCCCTTTTATAGCGTTGTTAGTTGCAGGTGAAGATTGAAGTTTGTTCCTTGTTGGAACATGGAGATGTTGTTCCTTGTTGGGACATGTTTACTTGTTGGGATATCACAATATATCTTATTTAATTAATGCATCTATATACTTGGTAAAGGGTGGAAGGCTCAGCCTTATGCCTGGTGTTTTGTTCCACTCTTACCGCCCTAGTTTCCGTCATATCGGTGTTATGTTCCCGGATTTTGCGTTCCTTACGCGGTTGGGTAATAATGGGAACCCCTTGACAGTTCGCCTTGAATAAAACTCTTCCAGCAATGCCCAACATTGGTTTTACCATTTGCAACCTAGCCTTTTTTGCCTTGGGAGTCGCGCTCCTGAGGGTCATCATTATTTTACCCCCCCGGGCCAGTGCTCCTCTGAGTGTTGGTCCAAACTAGAGTCCTGTGCAGCGCCCCCTCGGGGAAACTCGAGGTTTGGTTTTAGTTGTATGGAGCGCTCATCTGAGTGTGCCCTGAGAACGAGATATGTGCAGCTCCTATCGGGATTTGTCGGCACATTCGGGGCGGTGTTGCTGGTTCTTGTTTTAACCTGTCGAAGTGTCTTGAAGAACCGAGTACCGAGTCTGATCGGAACGTCTCGGGAGGAGGTCTATTCCTTCGTTGACCGTGAGAGCTTGTCATGGGCTAAGTTGGGACTCCCCTGCAGGGATTTGAACTTTCGAAAGCCGTGCCCGCGGTTATGGGCAGATGGGAATTTGTTAATGTCCGGTTGTAGAAAACCTGAAGTTGACCTTAATTAAAATACATCAACCGCGTGTGTAACCGTGATGGTCTCTTTCCGGCGGTGTCCGGGAAGTGAACACGGTGTTGGAGTTTTGCTTGACGTGTTGGGGAACGTAGCAATAATTCAAAATTTTCCTACGTGTCACCAAGATCAATCTATGGAGTCATCTAGCAACGAGGGAGGAGTGGATCTACATACCCTTGTAGATCGCGCGCGGAAGCATTCAAGAGATCGGGGTTGATGGAGTCGTACTCGTCGTGATCCAAATCACCGATGATCCTAGCGCCGAACGGACGGCACCTCCGCGTTCAACACACGTACGGAGCAGCGACGTCTCCTCCTTCTTGATCCAGCAAGGGGGGAGGAGAGGTTGATGGAGATCCAGCAGCACGACGGCGTGATGGTGGAAGTAGCGGGATTCCAACAGGGCTTCACCAA
Source organism: Triticum urartu (assembly GCF_003073215.2). Classification (NCBI taxonomy): domain Eukaryota; kingdom Viridiplantae; phylum Streptophyta; class Magnoliopsida; order Poales; family Poaceae; genus Triticum; species Triticum urartu. The sequence continues at coordinate 67,064,790 of NC_053022.1, read as the reverse complement.
GCGCTGCGGGAGGAGGGAGATGTGTCATGGGAGGGAGAGGGAGGCACCAGGGCTTAGGTACGGCTGCCCTCCCTTTCCCCACTATATATAGGGCCAAGGGAGAGGGGGGGGCGCAGCCTTGGCCCTTCCTCCAAGGAAGGGTGCGGCCAGGGAGGAGTCCATCCTCCCCAAGGCACCTAGGAGGTGCCTTCCCCCTTTAGGACTCTTCCTTTCCCTTATCTCTTGGCGCATGGGCCTCTTGGGGCTGGTGTCCTTGGCCCATATAGGCCAAGGCGCACACCCCTACAGCCCATGTGGCCCCCCGGGGCAGGTGGACCCCTTGGTGGACCCCCGGACCCCTTTCGGCACTCCCGGTACAATACCGATAATGCGCGAAACTTTTCTGGCGACCAAAACAAGACTTCCCATATATAAATCTTTACTCCGGACCATTCCGGAACTCCTCGTGACGTCCGGGATCTCATCCGGGACTCCGAACAACTTTCGGGTTACCGCATACTAATATCTCTATAACCCTAGCGTCACCGAACCTTAAGTGTGTAGACCCTACGGGTTCGGGAGACATGCAGACATGACCGAGACGACTCTCCGGTCATAACCAACAGCGGGATCTGGATACCCATGTTGGCTCCCACATGTTCCACGATGATCTCATCGGATGAACCACGATGTCAAGGACTTAATCAATCCCGTATACAATTCCCTTTGTCTAGCGGTACGATACTTGCCCGAGATTCGATCGTCGGTATCCCGATACCTTGTTCAATCTCGTTACCGGCAAGTCTCTTTACTCGTTCCGTAACACATCATCCCGTGATCAACTCCTTGATCACATTGTGCACATTATGATGATGTCCTACCGAGTGGGCCCAGAGATACCTCTCCGTTTACACGGAGTGACAAATCCCAGTCTCGATTCATGCCAACCCAACAGACACTTTCGGAGATACCTGTAGTGTACCTTTATAGCCACCCAGTTACGTTGTGACGTTTGGCACACCCAAAGTATTCCTACGGTATCCGGGAGTTGCACAATCTCATGGTCTAAGGAAATGATACTTGACATTAGAAAAGCTTTAGCATACGAACTACATGATCTTGTGCTAGGCTTAGGATTGGGTCTTGTCCATCACATCATTCTCCTAATGATGTGATCCCGTTATCAACCGACATCCAATGTCCATGGTCAGGAAACCGTAACCATCTATTGATCAACGAGCTAGTCAACTAGAGGCTTACTAGGGACATGGTGTTGTCTATGTATCCACACATGTATCTGAGTTTCCTATCAATACAATTCTAGCATGGATAATAAACGATTATCATGAACAAGGAAATATAATAATAACTAATTTATTATTGCCTCTAGGGCATATTTCCAACAGTCTCCCACTTGCACTAGAGTCAATAATCCAGTTCACATCGATATGTGATTAACACTCAAGGTCACATCCCCATGTGACTAACACCCAAAGAGTTCTGGGTTTGATCATGTTATGCTTGTGAGAGAGGTTACAGTCAACGGGTCTGAACCTTTCAGATCCGTGTGTGCTTTACAAATCTCTATGTCATCTCCTAGATGCAGCTACCACGTTCTATTTGGAGCTATTCCAAATAACTGTTCTACTATATGAATCCAGTTTACTACTCAGAATAATCTGGATTAGTGTCAAAGTTTGCATCGGCGTAACCCTTTACGACAAACTCTTTTATCACCTCCATAATCGAGAAAATTCCTTAGTCCACTATTTACCAAGGATAACTTTGACCGCTGTCCTGTGATCCATTCTTGTACCCCTTGACTGACTCATGGCAAGGCACACATCAGGTGCGGTACACAACATAGCATACTTTAGAGCCTACGTCTAAAGCATAGGGGACGACCTTCGTCCTTTCTCTCTATTCTGCCGTGGTCAGTTTCGAGTCTTACTCAATGTTCACACCTTATAACACAGCCAAGAACTCCTTCTTTGCCGATCCATTTTGAATTCCTTCAAAATCTTGTCACGGTATGTATTCATTTGAAAGTACTATTAAGCGTTTTGATCTATCCTTATAGATCTTAATGCTCAATACTCAAGTAGCCTAATCCAGGTTTTCCATTGAAAAACACTTTTCAAATAACCCTATATGCTTTCCAGAAATTCTACGTCATTTCTGATCAACAATATGTCAATAACATATATTCATCAGAAATTCTATAGTGCTCCCACTCACTTCTTTGGAAATACAAGTTTCTCATAAACATTGTATACACCAAAATCTTTGATCATCTCATCAAAGCATACATTCCAACTCCGAGATGCTTACTCCAGTCCTTAGAAGGATTGCTGGAGCTTTGCATACTTATTAGCATCTTTCAGGATTGACAAAACCTTCCGGTTGTATCACATACAACCTTTCCTCAAGAAAATCGTCGAGGAAACAATGTTTTGACATCCTATCTGCAGATTTCATAAATAATGCAGTAATCGCTAATATAATTCCAACAGACTCTTAGCATCGCTACGAGTGAGAAAGTCTCATCGTAGTCAACTCCTTGAACTTGTCGGAAAACATCTTAACGACAAGTCGAGCTTTCTTAATGGTGATACCTACCATCATTGTCCGTCTTCCTTTTAAAATCCATATGTACCTAACAGCCTTACGACCGTCAAGTAGTTCTCCCAAAGTCTACACTTTGTTTTCATATATGGATCCTCTCTCGGATTATATGGCCTTGAGCCATTTTGGAATCCAGGCCCACCATCGCTTCTCCATAGTTCGTAGGTTCATTGTTGTCTAGCAACATGACTTCCAAGACAGGATTACGTACCACTCTGAAGTAGCACGCATCCTTGTCATCCCATGAGATTTGATAGTGACTTGATCTGAAGTTTCATGATCACTATCATAAGCTTCCACTTCAATTGGTGTAGGTGCCACAGGAACAACTCCCTGTGCCCTGCCACACGCCAGTTGAAGAGATGGTTCAATAACCTCATCAAGTCTCCACCATCCCATCACTCAATTCTTTCAAGAGAAACTTTTCCTCGAGAAAGGACCCATTTCCAGAAACAATCACTTTTGCTTCCAGATCTGAAATAGGAGGTATACCCAACTGTTTTGGGTATTCTATGAAGATGCATTTATCCGCTTTGGGTTTTGAGCTTATCAGCCTGAAACTTTTCACATAAGCGTCGCAGCCCCAAACTTTTTAAGAAACGACAGCTTAGGTTTCTCTAAACCATAGTTCATACGGTGTCGTCTCAACGGAATTGCGTGGTGCCCCTTTTAAAGTGAATGCGGTTGTCTCTAATGCCTAACCCATAAACTATCGTGGTAATTCGATAAGAGACATCATGGTATGCATCATATCCAATAGGGTGCAGTTATGATGTTCAGACACACCATCACACTATGGTGTTCCAGGCTGTATTAGTTGTGAAACAATTTCCACAATGTCTTAATTCTATGCCAAACTCGTAATTCAGATATTCATCTCTATGATCATATCATAGATATATTATCCTCTTGTCACGACGATCTTTCAACTTCACCCTGAAATTACTTGAACCTTTCAATAATTTAGACTCGTGATTCATCAAGTAAATATACTCAACATCTACTCAAATCATCTGTGAAGTAAGAACATAACGATATCCACTACACGCCTCAGCACTCATTGGACTGCACACATCAAAATGTATTAGTTCCAACAAGTTGCTTTCTAGTTCCATTTTACTGAAAACGAGGCTTTCAGTCATCTTGCCCAAGTGGTATGATTTGCATGTCTCAAGTGATTCAAAATCAAGTGAGTCAAAACGGTCCATTTGCATGGAGTTTCTTCATGCATATACACCAATAGACATGGTTCGCATGTCTCAAACTTTTCAAAAATGAGTGAGTCCAAAGATCCATCAACATGGAGCTTCTTCATGCGTTTTATACCGATATGACTTAAGTGGCAGTGCCACAAGTAGGTGGTACTATCATTACTATCTTATATCTTTTGGCATGAACATGTGTATCACTACGATCGAGATTCAATAAACCATTCATTTTAGGTGCAAGACCATTGAAGGTATTATTCAAATAAACAGAGTAACCATTATTCTCCTTAAATGAATAACCGTATCGCGATAGACATAATCCAATCATGTCTATGCTCTACGCAAACACCAAATAACAATTATTTAGGTTTTAATACCAATCTCAATGGTAGAGGGATCGTACGATATTTGATCAACCTTGGGAATACTTCCAACACATATCGTCATCTCACCTTTTAGCTAGTCTCCGTTCATTCCGTAGCTTTTATTTCGAGTTACTAACACTTAGCAACCGAACCGGTATCTAATACCATGGTGCTACTAGGAGTACTAGTAAAGTACACATTAACACAATGTATATCCAATATACTTCTATCGACCTTGCCAGCCTTCTCATCTACCAAGTATCTAGGGTAATTCTGCTCTAGTGGCTGTTCCCCTTTATTACAGAAGCACTTAGTCTCGGGCTTGGGTTCAACTTTGGGTTTCTTCACTTGAGCAGCAACTGACTTGTCGTTTCATGAAGTATCCCTTTCTTGCCCTTGCCCTTCTTGAAACTAGTGGTTTCACCAACCATCAACAATTGATGCTCCTTCTTGATTTCTACTTTTGTGGTGTCAAACATCGCGAATATCTCAAGGATCATCATATATGTCCCTGATATATTATAGTTCATCACGAAGCTCTAGCAGCTTGGTGGCAATGACTTCGGAGAAACATCACTATCTTATCTGGAAGATCAACTCCCACTCGAATCAAATGATTGTTGTACTCAGACAATCTGAGCACAAGCTCAACAATTGAGCTTTTCTCCCTTAGTTTGCAGGCTAAGAAAATCGTCAGAGGTCTTATACCTCTTGACGTGGGCACGAGCCTGAAATCCCAATTTCAGCCCTCGAAACATCTCATATGTTTCGCGACGTTTCAAAATGTCTTCGGTACCTCAACTCTAAACCGTTTAACTGAACTATCACGTAGTTATCAAAATGTCTATGTCAGATGTTCGCAACATCCACAGACGACATTCGAGGTTCAGCACACTGAGCGGTGCATTAAGGACATAAGCCTTCTATGAAGCAATGAGGACAATCCTCAGTTTACGGACCTAGTCCGCATAATTGCTACTATCAACTTTCAACTAAATTTTCTCTAGGAACACAACTAAACAGTAGAACTGAAGCGCGAGCTACGACATAATTTGCGAAGACCTTTTGACTATGTTCAGGATAATTAAGTTCATCTTATGAACTCCCACTCAGATAGACATCCCTCTAGTCATCTAAGTGATTACATGATCCGAGTCAACTAGGCCGTGTCCGATCATCACGTGAGACGGACTAGTCAACATCGGTGAACATCTTCATGTTGATCGTATCTTCTATACGACTCATGCTCGACCTTTCGGTCTCTTGTGTTCCGAGGCCATGTCTATACATGCTAGGCTCGTCAAGTTAACCTAAGTGTTTTGCATGTGTTCCGAGGCCATGTTTGTACATGCTAGGCTCGTCAACACCCGTTGTATTCGAACGTAAGAATCTATCACACCCGATCATCATATGGTGCTTCGAAACGACGAACTTTCGCAACGGTGCACAGTTAGGGGGAACACTTTCTTGAAATTTTAATGAGGGATCATCTTATTTACTACCGTCGTTCTAAGCAAATAAGATGCAAAAACATGATAAACATCACATGCAATCAAATAGTGACATGATATGGCCATCGTCACTTTGCTCCTTTTGATCTCCATCTTCGGGGCTCCATGATCATCATCGTCACCGGCATGACACCATGATCTCCATCATCATGATCTCCATCATTGTGTCTTCATGAAGTTGTCTTGCCAACTATTACTTCTACTACTACAACTAACGGTTAGCAATAAAGTAAAGTAATTACATGGCGTTGTTTAATGACACGCAGGTCATATAATAAATAAAGACAACTCCTATGGCTCCTGCCGGTTGTCATACTCATCGACATGCAAGTCGTGATTCCTATTACAAGAACATGATCAATCTCATACATCACATATCATTCATCACATTCTTCTTGGCCATATCACATCACATAGCATACCCTGCAAAAACAAGTTAGACGTCCTCTAATTGTTGTTTGCATGTTTACATGGCTGCTATGGGTTTCTAGCAAGAACGTTTCTTACCTACGCAAAAACCACAACGTGATATGCCAATTGCTATTTACCCTTCATAAGGACCCTTTTCATCGAATCTGATCCGACTAAAGTGGGAGAGACAGACACCCGCTAGCCACCTTATGCAACTAGTGCATGTCAGTCGGTGGAACCAGTCTCACGTAAGAGTACATGTAAGGTCGGTCCGGGCTGCTTCATCCCACAATGCCGCCGAATCAAGATTGGACTAGTAACGGTAAGCATATTGAACAAAATCAACGCCCACAACTACTTTGTGTTCTACTCGTGCATAGAAACTACGCATAGACCTAGCTCATGATGCCACTGTTGGGGAACGTAGCAATAATTCAAAATTTTCCTACGTGTCACCAAGATCAATCTATGGAGTCATCTAGCAATGAGGGAGGAGTGGATCTACATACCCTTGTAGATCGCGCGCGGAAGCGTTCAAGAGATCGGGGTTGATGGAGTCGTACTCGTCGTGATCCAAATCACCGATGATCCTAGCGCCGAACGGACGGCACCTCCGCGTTCAACACACGTACGGAGCAGAGACGTCTCCTTCTTGATCCAGCAAGGGGGGAGGAGAGGTTGATGGAGATCCAGCAGCACGACGGCGTGATGGTGGAAGTAGCGGGATTCCAACAGGGCTTCGCCAAGCGCTGCGGGAGGAGGGAGATGTGTCATGGGAGGGAGAGGGAGGCGCCAGGGCTTAGGTACGGCTGCCCTCCCTTCCCCCCACTATATATAGGGCCAAGGGAGAGGGGGGGGGGGGCGCAGCCATGGCCCTTCCTCCAAGGAAGGGTGCGGCCAGGGAGGAGTCCATCCTCCCCAAGGCACCTAGGAGGTGCCTTCCCCCTTTAGGACTCTTCCTTTCCCTTATCTCTTGGCGCATGGGCCTCTTGGGGCTGGTGCCCTTGGCCCATATAGGCCAAGGCGCACACCCCTACAGCCCATGTGGCCCCCCGGGGCAGGTGGACCCCCTTGGTGGACCCCCGGACCCCTTTCGGCACTCCCGGTACAATACCGATAATGCGCGAAACTTTTCCGGCGACCAAAACAAGACTTCCCATATATAAATCTTTACCTCCGGACCATTCCGGAACTCCTCGTGACGTCCGGGATCTCATCCGGGACTCCGAACAACTTTCGGGTTACCGCATACTAATATCTCTATAACCCTAGCGTCACCGAACCTTAAGTGTCTAGACCCTACGGGTTCGGGAGACACGTAGATATGACCGAGACGACTCTCCGGCCAATAACCAACAGCGGGATCTGGATACCCATGTTGGCTCCCACATGTTCCATGATGATCTCATCGGATGAACCACGATGTCAAGGACTTAATCAATCCCGTATACAATTCCCTTTGTCTAGCGGTACGATACTTGCCCGAGATTCGATCGTCGGTATCCCGATACCTTGTTCAATCTCGTTACCGGCAAGTCTCTTTGACTCGTTCCGTAACACATAAACCCGTGATCAACTCCTTGATCACATTGTGCACATTATGATGATGTCCTACCGAGTGGGCCCAGAGATACCTCTCCGTTTACACGGAGTGACAAATCCCAGTCTCGATTCGTGCCAACCCAACAGACACTTTCGGAGATACCTGTAGTGTACCTTTATAGCCACCCAGTTACGTTGTGACGTTTGGCACACCCAAAGTATTCCTACGGTATCCGGGAGTTGCACAATCTCATGGTCTAAGGAAATGATACTTGACATTAGAAAAGCTTTAGCATACGAACTACATGATCTTGTGCTAGGCTTAGGATTGGGTCTTGTCCATCACATCATTCTCCTAATGATGTGATCCCGTTATCAACGACATCCAATGTCCATGGTCAGGAAACCGTAACCATCTATTGATCAACGAGCTAGTCAACTAGAGGCTTACTAGGGACATGGTGTTGTATATGTATCCACACATGTATCTGAGTTTCCTATCAATACAATTCTAGCATGGATAATAAACGATTATCATGAACAAGGAAATATAATAATAACTAATTTATTATTGCCTCTAGGGCATATTTCCAACATGACGTAGGTTGTTTTAGGATCACTTCTTGATCATTCTTTTATCGACCGTGCTTTGCCTTCTCTTCTCGCTCTCATTTGCGTATGTTAGCCACCATATATGCTAGTCGCTTGCTGCAGCTCCACCTCATACCTTTTTTCCTTACCCATAAGCTTAAATAGTCTTGATCGCGAGGATGTGAGATTGCTGAGTCCCCGTGGCTCACAGATACTTCCAAAACCAGCTTGCAGGTGCCGATGAGTCCATGCAGATGACGCAACCAAGCTCAGGAGGAGCTTGATGAAGATCTTGTCCTTTATGTTGTTTCGTTCTAGTTGATCAGTAGTGGAGCCCAGTTGGGGTCGATCAGGGACCTTGTCGCATTTGGGGTTCTTCTTTTATTTTGGTTCCGTAGTCGGACCTTGATTGTATCTGGTTGATGTAATGCTTTATTTATGTAATTGTGTGAAGTGGCGATTGTAAGCCAACTATGTATCTTTTCCCTTATGTATTACATGGGTTGTTTGTGAAGATTACCTCACTTGCGACATTGCTTTCAATGCGGTTATGCCTCTAAGTCGTGCTTCGACATGTGGGAGATATAGCCGCATTGAGGGCGTTACAAGTTGGTATCAGAGCCTTCCCCGACCTTAGGAGCCCCATTGCTTGATCGTTTTTAGCGGCCGAGTTGTGTCTAGAAAAAAGTTTTTGAGTCATTTAGGAATTATATATCGGAGAGTTTAGGAATTCTTTTTACTTCCCAGTCTCTTCATCGCTCTGGTAAGGCATCCTGACGTAGAGTTTTGACTCTTCTCTTCTCAAATTTCACTAATTTTTTTTTAGGATCAGGCGGGTATCTTGGAATCATTCCGATGGTTTTGTGACGAGAACATTGTCTTGGTGCCTCCTGTCAGGGGTTTTGTGGCAGTGTCCTGGGGAGTTGAGCTCCGAGGTGTTGTCGTCACAATTTTATCGTTGCAGTTCTGGAATACCTGAGTTTAGTATGCCGACATCGAAAATCTCTTTTATGTAGTTCGTTGGTGAGATAACCTCGACGCCACCCAGTACTGGGGCGGGAGTTCGGGAGTATCGCCATAACTTGTATAACGGATGCTTGTCGAAGGTTGAGGTAGACGATTTCCGAAGGTTTCTTGATTATGTGTTGAAGGATGGATACAGCTGGATGTAGGATTTGCTAGTTTGGGTGAGATATTATGCTTCCCTGTATCCCCAACACCTGATTGCATAACCGGAAAGGTTCGGGAGTTTCATAAGTGGGAATTCAAGTAGCTCTTAGGATTTCTTTTCGACAGATGTATGATATGAAATTGGGGTTCGACGTCTAGTGGTCCGCCTATTCACGGTCGGTTTTACAGTGGTCTCGTTGTGTCTTAAAGAGTCCTTGGCTATGCCGACTCGGGGACGCTTCGTATGTCATGTGCACTGCCTTGTACATGATGGTGCTGTACGATCAAGCCCGTGTAGGCCCCACCACGAAAACTTCGGACGAAATCTCTATCATATGTTTGTTCCGGCTTATTCTGCAAGCCAATCCTTTGTTTTGTTTTGAGTTGTGGTATTCGAGTTGCTTCAATGTCAAATGTTGATTCCATACCTTCCCCTAAATGGTGTTCTCATACTCCGATGTGAGTACTAATCCTTCTCGGTCATCGAGATTGTGTTGTCAATCCTTTTCAACCGGCGTGTTTTCTCTTCAAGTGGATCCGAACATTTCAACATCCGCAAGATCAAGTATCAGTTCTTCTCAACGGTGTTTGTTTCATCTGTCTCAAAGTTGCCTTTGTTTTTTTTCCCGCCCACCCAACCCCTTTTCTTCGAGGACTCAGATTTCTTTATCAAGTATCCTTTTTGTGAAGTCTCTCCATCCTTTTTCCGTCAATATTCTTATCCGGTGATTCTCATGAAGATTTTAACGGAGCCTCAAGGTCATCATCCTTAATTTGTTTCTTCTCCGGTGGATTCAATTCTAACTTTGTTGATCATATCCTTTCCTCGTTTCAATGCTTTCTCATGCCGGTGCAATTCTTAATCATTCACTTCTCGCTATTCAATTGTTCTGGAGTGCTGAAGATATCTCTGAAGGCTTGTCTTTTCATTCAAGATTCGTTCAAACATATCTTCGAGGACGTTCTCTCATTCTAGACTTTTTATTCAACCGGTGCAATCTCTCCTTCAAATTGTTCTACGGTGTATCTTTTGAGTGGGCCCTAACCCACAGGTCTTTTCCCAGGATCTTACCTGACTCTTCTTATTTTTCCCGGAGCTATCCTAAATTCTTTTCGAAGTTTGACATAAGAATGATTTATCATCAGTCAAATGTCTTCTCCAAGATCTTCCAAATTATTTTCATCGTTGGCTCAACCTCTTCGTTTTGATTCTTCCGGAGTGTCTAAATAATTCTTGGTGGTGTTTCTCGTTGTCATTCTCAACATTTAAGGACCAAGGAATAATTTTCTCTTCAATCATATCCGTTCTCGTGAAGATTCGTGATTCTAGTTTGTTGCCTTCCTCTCATAATTGCTTTCAATTGTGAGAATTCTTTTCACCCAGCCGGAGTAATTCAGGAGTCTTTCTAGTTTGTTTCCCCGGAGCCCATCATTTCAGAAGATTTGTTAATTCTCAGCTTTCAGTTATCATTCTCCCATCCTACCGCTGAATCGTTCAAGAGATCTCTAATCGGCTCATGATCTCTTCGTTCTCATGGGTCTAAATTCTCTCAAGCATCTTCATTCATTTGCTAATTCTTCCCGGTGTCTTCCTTATCTTTTCTTTGTTCATTTTAATTCTTACGGTGGTTCGTTCAAGAGTTTTCTTCCTTCGTGTATCATATCTATGCATTCGTGCTTTCCAAATTCTACCGGTGGATCGTTGAATACTTTCTCAAGTTTGCGCCATATCTATCTTAATCTTTCTACGAGAATAAGTGGTATGCCAAGTCCGTTGCTTATCATCAATTTAAATTGGTGAAGGATACGCATAACATAATTCTTACTCTTGTTTCATCCTTATGTTAATATTTTCTTCCGGAGTTTGTTCACGATGATTAAATTCTTGGGTTCAAGTGCTCATCCTTCTTTCCCAGAGTTCCAAGCTCTAATTATCACGGAGGTCCATCTAAATCATTGCAAGGATTTACCTTGTGTTTTCAATTTCTCTTTCTTGCTATTCTTTTCTTACCAGAGTTTCTTCATGGAGGCTATACATGATGGTTCATCAAGGATTTAATTTCCTTCTCGCAGTGTTCTTTAAGATTCTTTTCAGAGGAGCTCATGTATCTTCATCTTGCAATCCGGAGTGCAATTCTTTTTACCTTATCTTTTGAGGTGGTATTATGTCATTGTTGATAATTTCCCTTCGTGTTTCATGATTCACAGGTTTTCAAGAGTGACATATCTAAATCCATCATTTTCTCTTCGCTCAAGACATCTTTTCAACCAATTAACCTCTTCATTGGATTTATCTTGGGTTATATTTCACCTAAAGCTTTCCCTAAGGATTTTGCTAATTATGGTGCTTATAAAGGACCCAAGTTCTTCATTTATCCTCCCGGTGAAATAAGTTTCTCGTCTCCTCGTTCATATCAATCCAATTCTTTTCCCGTGAGTGGCAGGTGGTCACCTCATGATTAGAGATGTATTCCATAAGACCATATCAAGCTTATTCTTTTCGTTGTTGCTTTTCCAACAACTCTGTTCTAACATTTGTTGTAACCGTGCTCTCTCAAGATCTTGTTTCCCTTCGTTCTGGAGGCATTGTGATGTTGCTCTCTTCAACCCATCTTCTTGCTTTGTCAGGATCGTGTTCTTTTTGTCCTTATCCTTTTAACCGGGGTGTCGTGCCCGCTTTTCGAGTTCTTCCCATCCTGTCAAGTTTTGCCTCCCTTCTCAACCGGAGTGCCGCCTGAAATCGTTCTTACCCTTTGTGCCATTCTTTCAATAGTTCCGGAGGCAGTGTATTGTTGTTTTCATCAAGTATCCCCTCATCTTGTCAAATTCATGTTCAATTCCTTCCATTTACGGTCGGAATGCTGTCCAAATTATATCATTCTTAATCCTTCTCTATCTTGTTTTAACCGGAGTGGTTTCAATATATATCTTACCCTTCAACCTTAAGGTTTTTTTCGCAATGTTCTTTGTCCCTCTTTTCTAATGGAGTGTTTTCGACTTGGTTCACCTTCGTTGTATTCTTTTCTCGAATCTGTTCAACCTCGCAAGGTTCTTTGGTTTCACTCGTTTGTCAAAGAAGCAACTTAGTTTTACCTCTTCTCTTTCTTTTCCGTTTGTCCCTCCGGTGCCATTCTAGATCTCGGGACGAGATCCTCTCGTAGTGGTGGAGTGTTGTAACGCCCCGAGACCGATGTGCCAGGTGTCTTCCTGTTATTCGCTGTTGTTGCCATGTCATTTGCTTGCGTGTTGCATCTTGTCATGTCATCATGTGCATTGCATCATCATGTTTTCAAAACTTGCATCCGTCTGGGTCCCCCCAGTTCCGTCCGTTGTCTGTTCTGAGCCCAACCACACTTGCACGCGCCCGCGGCAGGTCCGAAATAGTATTTTATAAGTGGCCGGAAGATGTTCTCAGAATGGGATGAAAGTTGATGTGTGGTCTTATTATAGTGTAGATAGACCGCCTGTCAAGTTTCATCGCATTCGGAGATCGTCTGTTGCCCCAACGGATAACTATAGCGGCAGTATAGCCGGTCTAACGTCGGACATTTTCGGTCTCCGAAAACTGTTGCCGGACTTTCCCTCTCTTTTCCTCCCTAGACGGTCTTCACATTTCACTACACACCCTCATGCCCTACCTAACCCCTCTCGTCAGCCCGCGGCTCTCCTCGCACACGCGTCCGAAAAGCTGTCCCGGACCTGACTCGGACTGTCGCCACCGTTGTGTCCGTAACATCCCCAAACATCTACAAAACGTCACCGTTTTTTTATTTGGACTCTGTGCGCCCCTGCTCTTCTTCTCTTCCCCTCTCTTCCTCCCTGACCCTTTTCTCGTGCCCGTGTCCTGCAGGAGCTCATCGCGCGCCGACCGTCCCGAGCTCCAATCTGCGACTCCCCCTTGCGGAAGTTGAACCCAGGAACCTCCCCGCTACTCCCCGTGCCCTCGTTCCCAAGATCCATTGAGAGGAGAGGAGCCCCCGCAAGCCACTGCTCCGCTGCTGCCCTCATGCCCGTGCCCGAGCTCCTCCAGATCCAGATCGACCCCGCCGCCTCACATCGCTGCTCCGGCTACTAGGCCTCGCTGGAGCTCCGACCTTGTCGGAGATGAGTAGCCGCCGCCCTGTTTCCTCTCCTCCTCCCTCTGATTGTCTCTCCTGACCACCCACTCCCCTCTCCTGTTTCTCTCTGTCAGGGACCGAAGCATGGCCACCGCCCGTCCAAGGACGCCGCCGCCCTATGGATCCTTCTCCGCCTGGAGCTTCTTCACCTGCATCCGCCCCCCCTCCGTCCAGATCCGCCGTCTCCGCCTCCCTTCCTTCGTCTCCGGCGAGCAGCCGTGCCACCGCGGCTCTGCTTCCTGTGGATTAGTAGCGAGCGCGTCAATCGACGAGTCCTGCCCGTGTTGACGAGCCTCGACCCCCTCCATTTGCTTCGCTCGCGCGGCCCAGCGCCTCCTCTTCGCCCGTTGACCCCAGCTCAAGCCAGCCCACTCCTCCATTGACTGTGCTTGGCCTGATGTGAGCAGCTCCTGTCCTTTCCTCTGATGGGCCAACCAGATTCGGCGCATGTTGTTTTTTTCCTGCCAGGACGAATTTTCCTATTATCTAGAGAACTGCATATTTACAGTTTACCCCTCCATGTCCATGCATTAATAACTCTTGAACCGTGCATCGGTTTAAAATGGTTTAAATATGTAAAATGCTTAGTTTTTCATCTAGTTTCATAATATGCCACTTTTATCTATGTTTAAAATTTTTAAATTGATGTTTGCTTATATTTGCCTATTGCCATGTTAAAATAATTTAATTCCTAACTAAATAATCGTAGCTCCGTTTTTAACAAACTTTATATGTAAATGGGGTAGAAAATTGCCTTGTTTAACATGGTGCACTCATCTTGTATGTTTAACAACTATAAAATTGGGTTTAGGGCAGAACAGCACCAAACCTAAAATATGCACATGAGGAGTTTCTGGACTTGTTGCTTGTTGTTCTGGCCTCATTTAAACTTGCATAGATAGGTAGTTTTGTTGTGTTTCACCCCTTGCCATGTTAAGAACATTTAATATTGTTGGGTACATAACGAGATCGAACTAAATAACTTATCATGGTGTTTCGTCAATATGCAACTCGTTGCATATTGCGCTCCACTTAATTTGTAGGGTTGCTTGTGCATTTTGCCATGCCATGCTTTATTAAACCGGACATCATCATAATTGTTTGTGCATCATGCCATGTCTATGTGTTGGTTGTTTACTATGTTGTTTGCTTCTTTCCGGTGTTGCTTCTTCGGATTGGTTCCGATAACATCGTGTTGTGAGGATTCGTTCGTCTACGCCCGTTTGTCTTCTTCATGGACTCGTTCTTCTTCCTTGCGGGATTTCAGGCAAGATGACCATACCCTCGAAATCACTTCTATCTTTGCTTGCTAAAATGCTCGCTCTTTTGCTATGCCTATGCTGCGATACCTACCACTTGCTTATCATGCCTCCTATATTGTTGAACCAAGCCTCTAACCCACCTTGTCCTAGCAAACTGTTGTTTGGCTATGTTACCGCTTTGCTCAGCCCCTCTTATAGCGTTGTTAGTTGCAGGTGAAGATTGAAGTTTGTTCCTTGTTGGAACATGGAGATGTTGTTCCTTGTTGGGACATGTTTACTTGTTGGGATATCACAATATATCTTATTTAATTAATGCATCTATATACTTGGTAAAGGATGGAAGGCTCGGCCTTATGCCTGGTGTTTTGTTCCACTCTTGCCGTCCTAGTTTCCGTCATATCGGTGTTATGTTCCCGGATTTTGCGTTCCTTACGCGGTTGGGTAATAATGGGAACCCCTTGACAGTTCGCCTTGAATAAAACTCTTCCAGCAATGCCCAACATTGGTTTTACCATTTGCAACCTAGCCTTTTTTCCCTTGAGAGTCGCGCTCCTGAGGGTCATCATTATTTTACCCCCCCAGGCTAGTGCTTCTCTGAGTGTTGGTCCAAACTAGAGTCCTGTGCAGCGCCCCCTCGGGGAAACTCGAGGTTTGGTTTTAGTTGTATGGAGCGCTCATCTGAGTGTGCCCTGAGAACGAGATATGTGCAGCTCCTATCGGGATTTGTCGGCACATTCGGGCGGTGTTGCTGGTTTTGTTTTACCATTGTCGAAATGTCTTGAAGAACCGAGGTACCGAGTCTGATCGGAACGTCTCGGGAGGAGGTCTATTCCTTCATTGACCGTGAGAGCTTGTCATGGGCTAAGTTGGGACTCCCCTGCAGGGATTTGAACTTTTGAAAGTCGTGCCCGCGGTTATGGGCAGATGGGAATTTGTTCATGTCCGGTTGTAGAAAACCTAAAGTTGACCTTAATTAAAATACATCAACCGCGTGTGTAACCGTGATGGTCTCTTTCCGGCGGTGTCCGGGAAGTGAACACGGTGTTGGAGTTTGCTTGACGTAGGTTGTTTTAGGATCACTTCTTGATCATACTTTTATCGACCGTGCTTTGCCTTCTCTTCTCGCTCTCATTTGCGTATGTTAGCCACCATATATGCTAGTCGCTTGCTGCAGCTCCACCTCATACTTTTTTTCCTTACCCATAAGATTAAATAGTCTTGATCGCGAGGGTGTGAGATTGCTGAGTCCCCGTGGCTCACAGATACTTCCAAAACCAGCTTGCAGGTGCCGATGAGTCCGTGCAGATGACGCAACCAAGCTCAGGAGGAGCTCGATGAAGATCTTGTCCTTTATGTTGTTTCGTTCTAGTTGATCAGTAGTGGAGCCCAGTTGGGGTCGATCGGGGACCTTGTCGCATTTGGGGTTCTTCTTTTATTTTGGTTTCGTAGTCGGACCTTGATTGTATCTGGTTGATGTAATGCTTTATTCATGTAATTGTGCGAAGTGGCGATTGTAAGCCAACTATGTATCTTTTCCCTTATGTATTACATGGGTTGTTTGCGAAGATTACCTCACTTGCGACATTGTTTTCAATACGGTTATGCCTCTAAGTCGTGCTTCGACACGTGGGAGATATAGCCGCATCGAAGGCGTTACACACACAAACAATTGTGGGGGAATGTTAGCGGTCAGCCCATCGGTTTCTCTCCAGTCGAATTGTCCGTGACACTCCTGTTGTCCGCGACGCTGTCCCAAGGATTTGTGGCGCAAAGTTTTAGTGTATTGATATATCTTTGTATTTGCCCCTTCAGAAGCATCCAACGTATCTTGTACATGTAGTAGTATAAAATTTGTAATCTATCTCTTACTTTCACACATCTAGAAGGGTGTCCTCCAGACTATATAAACCGCTCATGATACAACAAGCATCACATTAGGCCAATTCTCATTACTCACACAATGGTCGACAAAAGCTATAGAAAAGCCACACACGACCACAGTGCACCGAAACAACAGACGATGACGCTAGATGTGCAGCCAGTATCCTCGAATCCAAGGAGCACGCCACTACGTACAACGCAGTCGTCGCCGTTGCCCTCGCCCCGATGTTTGCAGTCCTACAAAATGCCAGGAAATTTCAAAGAAGGCATATACGCGCAGTGAGTCGATTCTGACTCTATGGTGCAATTCATACCACTAACAAATGCTTAACAGCTAAGCAATTAAAACAGTCAAATTGATACAGGACACTGGCAAATTTGGCAGGGTGGTTGGACGGCGGATGAGGTGAGCCCATCAGCAAGGCAAGCTCGAACGAGTTTTATCCCTTTTATTATAACAACGCGTCGCCAACGCGGTCCCCGGCCCGCGTGCCCGTCGACAGGCCCACACGCGTCGCCCCGATACTTCCTCCCTCCCTGCCTTGGCCGCCATCGCACCTCACCCTCGCCGCCGTCCACCCTTGACTTCCCCTTTCCCCGTCTATATAACGAGAGCCCGGCGGATACGTGTTTCACCACCCCTTCCCATCCCATCCCGCTCTGCTCAGCTCTAGTGTTTTCTCTCCATCCACCGATCGAGTGAAGCTCTCCGTCCGCCGGACGAAAGATCGACGACCATGGCGGGCACGGCCAACTGCATCGACATCATCCTCGCCATCATCCTCCCGCCCCTCGGCGTCTTCCTCAAGTTCGGCTGCGGGGTAAGCGTCGGCGCCAGATTCTTTCCTCTTTCTCCCCTCGTTCGTCTTCCCTTTTCTGGCTCGATCCACAGGTTGATAGATGCGTAGATAGATAGACAGTGACATAGTATATGGATGGAATTCTGATTACTGATAATCGTTTCTTGGCTTCTGTCTTGCAGCACGAGTTCTGGATCTGCCTCCTGCTCACCTTCCTCGGGTACATCCCGGGGATCATCTACGCCATCTACGCCATCACCAAGTAAACTAGCTAGCAAGCCGTCCCAAGTGTTCGGCGACACAATATTTTCAGGATGATTTGATCTGTTGGTCTAGTCCCTCCTTGCCTGTGTGGGTTCTTTTAATTCTTTTCTGTGTGCGTTGATGATGCGAATTCCTCCGTGGTTTCCGTGGACCGTGTGAAGAGCATCATCTTCTTTATGTATATGATATATGGGAGTTTATATATGCTCCCCGAGTGGGAATACTTCTTGTTAAAGTTAGCTGGTCACAATGGGCAAGAACATAAACTAGTAACTTACACACTTTCCTAGATTATGTTACTACCTCTATAATGGGTAGGAACATCTATGTAGTGTCATGCAACGATATATTTATTAGGTTATAGACTCATTCTTTCTTGGAGTGTGTGATGTTCCGGTAACTTAGCTAGTTACCACAAGCACCTCTCTCTTCATTAAATATGTGCCACATAAGTAAAGTTGTATTGGAGTGTGTGATATTACTCCTAAGTTTCTCCCCATTGTGACCAGCCTTAGATCATCATTGCCTCCCTGTTCAAGTCTGGAATCGGCCGTGATATATACTGTATGTAGTCGGGTTTCTCATTTGATTTCTTCAGTAATAATAATATAAATAAAGAAGCATCAGGTTCTACTGGGATGTAGCGAGTGCTGTTATGCAAATTTGGTACCTGTCCCTCTCGGGACAGTTGCGCACTCGCGCGTGTTGCATGAGGAACAAAAGCTGTGTCATCATGCCTGTCAGATGTGTCCTAGCCTCGCTGTCTCAGCTGTGGCATTCCATGCGTTCCATTGGCGGGCCGCCTGTCAAGTGGACGCAAATGCCTGGGCCTCGTCATCTACGTGAATTTAACACGTCAGGAAATGGGGACACCAAGCGTCGAAAATGATCGAGCACGCGTATCTAAACGCTCCTATATTTCTTTACAGCGGAAGTATCTCTATTTTTCTTGGAAACAGAGACGTTTTGGTTTCTTTTTAGAAACACCGGCTGCAACCTATGTGCATACTCTACACTACACGCTCGTATGATGCGAACTGAAGAACCGCAATCACGTAGCTTCGAGATTGACGTTCTGGTATCATGACCATTGGGTTAATTAAGCGAGAAATCAACACCTTTTGGGCTAGAAGAGCAACTCCTTTATTTGTATTTTTTGAAATGCCAGAAGAGCAACTCGATTGCAAAGCATTGCGCTACTGTCGATAGGGAAAAACCATTCCTTGTCCGTCAACTATGGCGGATCCTATTCCCCGCGTATGTCAGGGAATAGCGATCAAGCCTGTACTTTTTGGTTTGTATAAGCCAGCCTACTTTTGGTTTTTCTCCACCGGCTTTGGCAAGGTTATAGATCCTTCCCTGATTCTTTTCCTATGTTTCTTCTTTTTTTCTTTCTTTTATATTTTTTTTCAAATTCTCATTTTTTTGAAATTCCTAACTTATTTTGCAATCACGATTTTTTTTTTTGAATTCATACATATTGTGGAGATCATTTTTTTCAAATTCACTAACAATTTTTGAAAATGTTCATCTTTTAAAAAAATGTTCATTTAATTCAAAAAAATGCCCGTCCAATTAAAAAAAAGCTCTTGAATTCAATTTTTGTCACCAAATTTCAGAATGTTAATCGAACTCAAAATTTGTTCATCTATACCAATATAAAAAGACCCAAAAAGGCAGATCCAACTGACCTCAGCCATCGAACTAAGTTAATCCAACGATCTAGGCTGCTTCAATGAAGAGCGTTACACGTGTTTAACATGCAATTAATATCATACCAAATATTGCACTAATCACGGGATTAATACACAAATAATAGTATACCTAATATTCGCGTCCAATTAATATATTGCTTAAATATTAACGTTCGTTGCACGTGCGCATTTACTAGTCAAATAAAAAATGTTCATAAATATTTAAAAATTCAGAAAATTGTTTGTTTTCAAAATAATGAACATTTTTTGAATTATAGAGCATTCGTTTTAAATTTGTGAACATTGTTTTAATTTGTGCACATTTTGTGAAATTCATAACTTTTTTTGAAATCCCAATTTTTTTCAAAGAGGCAAAAAAAAACAGAAAAAAAACAGTGGAGCCCCGACCGCCATCTGGGACGATGGCGTTTGCCTCTTTGAAAAAAATTGGGATTTCAAAAACAGTAGCGCACAAAAACAGTGGAGCAGGGACGATGGCGTTTGCTCGCTGTCGCCCGCACAGGTCGGGGAATAGGAGCTCCTAAAAAAGTCCTCCCATGGACAAGGTCGAATAGCCGGCGGCTGGTTTTTGTGTTTTTTTATTGAGTATGTAAAAGTAGAGACGAGGGAGCATGGATGATGGGAGCACACGCTTCCTTAAAAAAAATTTAAACATATTTTTCCTGGTTTCTGTATTTTTTTCTTATATTTTATTTGTTTTTCTTGCATGGTTGTTTATTTATATATTTTTATTCTTACCTTTTATTATATTTCTTTTTAAATTTTGTTTACTGTTTAAGGTTTTCTTTGCAAACACACGAACTGTTGCAAAAAAAAACTCATGAACATTTAAAAAATACATGAATCATTCCAGTGTTTTTAGATAATTATTAAACACGTGGAAACTTTTAAAGATACACAAACTTTAAATACATGAACACCTTTTAAAATTGCCCGAGCATATTATTTAAAATGTAGATGATTTTTAAATAATACATGTGTGAACACCTTTTAAAGTTACATTAGCATACACAAACTTAAAATATGTGTACACATTAAATATTTGAATGTTTTTTTTAAAAGAAGTGTACATACTTTAAAATTATATGAGCAGTTTTTAGAAGACGTGAAAAACTATGAAATTACATGAATATATATTGAACTCATGACCATTTTTCAAAATTACATAAACATTTAAAAATAAGTGAAAACCTTATTAAATTACATGGATGTTATTTAAAAAGCCCAAAGAACTTTAAATGCATGAACATTTTTTGGAAAATATGTAATCACTACTTATTAACCAAATGAACTTAAAAAAATTATGAATACTAATTTTCAATTTCATAATTATTTTAGCTAGCTTCTTCTTTTAGTTCCTTCGTAATCAACATGTATCTACAACAACTAATCTTTTGACCCATCTTTGTGGTAAGCATGCTTGTATGCTGACGGTCAATGAAAGCTGACTAGACTCGAACCCTTCATTCCTGATCAGCGGCCTCCTCGCGAACAACAAATTTCTAATATTTTGTGAAATAAAGCTCTCTAATATTCCTCGCTAAAAAATCACGTACGGGTTGGTATTACGTACGAGAACAACAAATTTGTGATCTTTTAGCTACATATCTTTTTCAACATCAAAAAACACGAGCATGAGTTGCTAAAGTGATAGCTCTATTCTGGAGCTAACTATCATCCATGTTAGGTCGGGTTACCTATTACCATACAATCTACCAACCATCGTTGTGCCGTTATCACACTCCTTCAACGTTATCACACCCCTTCAGCCGATGATGATGTGCTTGATTCCTAACTAATAGCATACATGTCACTAGTGACAGACTCACAAGGGCATAATACATGATCAGTTTATTAAACATATTAAAAAATGGCCATCTAACGTTGTTCGTAGATGTAAGGGTGTTGGATCATCCGAGGGTGGTGTATCATCTAAGGGTGATGCAAGCTCTAAGAGTTGTAGATCAAGTAAGAGTGATGCATCATTGAAGGCATGTTGCTATCTCGGTTTTCCCGAGGTATAGCGCTTCTTTGTTGTTTTAGCTAGAAAATAGCACAGGTGTGATGTTGTTCAGGAACTGTTACAGATTTATGGTCCAGGTGCTGACATAATTGCACAAAATTCTTGGGTCCGAGCACCTGATGACTTTTTGGTGGTGTGGCTATCAACCAATGTAGTGCATATGTAGGATTTTAGGCTGCTGCCATTTTTCCTACTATAAAATGTATGTAGTGCATATTATTTGTTCTTTTTGCTGCTGTAAAATGTTGCCCTTGTCCTTTATGGGTTGAGGCCACTAGCTAATCTTGTTTCCTCTCGCTCTCGTTGTCTTGCTCTCTTTGCCCAGGTCACTTGGAAGTCTGATATTGCCAAGGAGGACGAGAAGACCGATGGATGTAGCTTGTAGTGCCGCTTGCTCGTAATGGGGTTGCTGCTGTGTGGATGGATATTTGGTGTGTGAAGTGCCTGATAGGTTGTCGTTTTGCCGGGTGCTACCTCTTAGCTCCTTTTGTATTCAACACAAGGAAGGTCCATCTTGGTGTGTTGATACCTGTCACCATTCATTCAAACAAAAGATTGGCAATACAAGGAAGGGTTGGCAGTGAGTAGTGGAGATTATTTTGTTTATGGTGCTTGACTTTTGTTGGGGAGATGATTTCATCCAGTGTATTGACTGACTTGAAGTGCATGAATGAATTTTTAAATGAATAGACGTGTTATGCTGCCGAAATTTTTAGTGAAAATCTGCACGACTTGTCAAAATTTTGTCCTTGGTTGTAACAAAACCAAAACTTTTTGGTCTTGGCTGCAAGATGCTAGGATCTTTTGCTTGTAAGAAAACCACAACTTTTGGGTCTTGGCTGCAAGATGCCATGGTCTTTTTCTTGTAAGAAAACCAAAACTTTTGTAATCAACATGTATCTTGGACAACTAATCTTCTGACCGATCTTTGTGTTAAGCATGCTTGTATGCCGATGGACATTGAAAGCTGACTAGATCGGGCCCTTCATTCATGATCAGCGACCTGGCATTGAAAGTGAACTAGTGGGGGTAAGGTGGGCGTATATATAGGATAGACACAAAAATTTGACAGTAACACACCTTTTTGCATAGTTCGAAGGTTTTGAATGACCATGTTAGAAACTCCAAAAATAACTAAAGGAGGAAACTTTCATATAGCTTGGACGATCATACCAGAAGGTGTTGGAGGCTCTAACTGACCTTTGACTCACATGCGCATGCTACTGAACTCATTTAGAATTTCTGATCTAAGATGGGTAGGAGGTTATGAGTCATGTACATAGTAGCGCACAAGTTGTCTGGTGGCTTCAAATGGGAGGTGTTCGAAGGAACTGAAGGAAATATGCCCTAGAGGCAATAATAAAGTTTTTATTTATATTTCCTTATACCATGATAAATGTTTATTATTCATGCTAGAATTGTATTAACCGGAAACTTAGTACATGTGTGAATACATAGACAAACATAGTGTCCCTAGTATGCCTCTACTTGACTAGCTCGTTAATCAAAAATGGTTAAGTTTCCTAGCCATGGACATGTGTTGTCATCTGATGAACGGGATCACATCATTAGAGAATGATGTGATGGACAAGACCCATCTGTTAGCTTAGCACTTTGATCGTTTAGTTTATTGCTATTGCTTTCTTCATGACTTATACATGTTCCTATGACTATGAGATTATGCAACTCCCGAATACCGGAGGAACACTTAGTGTGCTATCAAACGTCACAACGTAACTGAGTGATTATAAAGATGCTATACAGGTGTCTCCGATGGTGTTTGTTGAGTTGGCATAGATCGAGATTAGGATTTGTCACTCCGTGTTTTGAAGAGGTATCTCTGGGCACTCTTGGTAATGCACATCACTATAAGCCTTGCAAGCAATGTGACTAATGAGTTAGTTGCGGGATGATGCATTACAGAACGAGTAAAGAGACTTGCCGATAACAAGATTGAACTAGGTATGATGACACCGACGATCGAATCTTGGGCAAGTAACATACCGATGACAAAGGGAACAACGCATGTTGTTATGTGGTTTGACTGATGAAGATATTCGTAGAATATGTAGGAACCAATATGAGCATCTAGGTTCCGCTATTGGTTATTGACCGGAGATGTGTCTCGGTCATGTCTACATGGTTCTCGAACCCGTAGGGTCCGCATGCTTAACGTTCGATGACGATTTGTATTATGAGTTATGTGATTTGATGTAACGAAGGTTGTTCGGAGTCACGGATGAGATCACAGACATGACAAGGGGTCTCAAAATGGTCGAGACATAAAGATTGATATATTGGACCATGTTATTCGGACACTTAAAGTGTTCCAGATAGTTTCGGATAAAACCGGAGTGCCGGAGGCGTTACCGGAACCCCCCCGGGGAAGTAATGGGCCTTAGTGGGCCTTAGGGGAGAGAGAGGGAAACAACCAGGAGGTGGCACCCCCAAGGGGAGTCCGAATAGGACTAGGGAAGGGGGCGCGGCCCCTCTTTCCCTCTCCCTCTCCCTCTCGTTCCTTCTTCTCCTACTAGGACTAGGAAAGGGGGGAGCCGATTCCTACTTGGAGTAGGACTCCCCCCCTTGGGCGCGCCCCCTAGGGCCGACCGACCTCCTCCTCCCCTCCTTTATATACGGGGGAGGGGGCACCCCATAGACACACAAGTTGATCTTTAGCCGTGTGCGGTGCCCCCTCCACAGTTTTACACCTCGGTCATATTGTCGTAGTGCTTAGGCGAAGCCCTGCGTCGGTAACTTCATCATCACCGTCACCACGCCGTCGTGCTGCCGAAACTCTCCCTCGGCCTCAACTAGATCAAGAGTACGAGGGACGTCACCGAGATGAACATGTGCAGATCACGGAGGTGTTGTACGTTCGATACTTGATCGTTTGGATCGTGAAGACGTTCGACTACATCAATCGCGTTACTAAACGCTCCCGCTTTCGGTATACGAGGGTACGTAGACACACTCTCCCCTCTTGTTGCTATGCATCTCCTAGATAGATCTTGTATGATCGTAGGTAATTTTTTTTGAAATACTGCATTCCCAATAGTGGTATCCGAGCCAGGTCTATACGTAGATGTTATATGCACGAGTAGAACACAAAGAGTTGTGGGCGATAATAGTCATACTACTTACCAGCATCTCATACTATGATTCAGCGGTATTTTTGGATGAAGTGGCCCAGACCGACATTACATGACCGCGTTCATGAGACTGGTCGTACCGACGTGCTTCGCACACAGGTGGCTAGTGGGTGCCTATTTCTCCAGCTTTAGTTGAATCGAGTTTGACTACGCCCGGTCCTTGTTGAAGGTTAAAACAACACACTTGACGAAAAATTGTTGTGGTTTTGATGCGTAGGTAAGAACGGTTCTTGCTAGAAGCCCGTAGCAGCCACGTAAAACTTGCAACAACAAAGTAGAGGACGTCTTACTTGTTTTTGCAGGGCATGTTGTGATGTGATATGGTCGAGACGTGATTATATAAATTGTTGTATGAGATGGTCATGTTTTGTAACAGTTATGGGAAACTGGCAGGAGCTGAGGGAGTCCTGGATTAGGGGGTCCTCGTACAGCCGGACTATATACTTTGGCCAGACTGTTGGACTATGAAGATACAAGATTGAAGACTTCGTCCCGTGTCCGGGTGGGACTCTCCTTTGCGTGGAAGGCAAGCTTGCAAATTCGGATATGTAGATCTCCTCCCTTGTAACCGACTCTATGTAACCCTAGCCCCCTCCGATGTCTATATAAACCAGAGGGTTTAGTCCATAGGACAACAACAATCATAATCATAGGCTAGCTTCTAGGGTTTAGCCTCTACGATCTCGTGGTAGATCAACTCTTGTAATACTCATATCTTCAAGATCAATCAAGAAGGAAGTAGGGTATTACCTCCATCGAGAGGGCCCAAACCTGGGTAAACATTGTGTCCCCCGCCTCCTGTTACCATCCGCCTTAGACGCACAGTTCGGGACCCCCTACCCGAGATCCGCCGGTTTTGACACCGACATTGGTGCTTTCATTGAGAGTTCCACTGTGTCGTCACCATAAGGCTTGGTGGCTCCTTCGATCATCGGCAACGATGTGATCCAGGGTGAGGTTTTTCTCCCCAGACAGATCTTCGTATTCGGCGGCTTCGCACTGCGGGCCAACTCGCTTGGCCATCTGGAGCAGATTGAGAGCTACGCCCCTGGCTGTCAGGTCAGGTTTGGAAACTTAAACTATACTGCAGACATCCGCGGAGACTTGATCTTTGACGGATTCGAGCCCGTGTCAGGTGCGCCGCACAGTCACGACGAGCATGACTTAGCTCTGCCGCTAGACAGTGTTCGGGAGATCACACCTGTGGCAACTCCGGCCCTTGATCCGGAGCAGACCACGTCGTCCGAGGACGGGTGGATGGACCCCGCCACGGAGGCCGCACACTCAGCGGCGATAGAGCCGAATACTGACTTCACCTCCTACGAGACCTGTGTTGCCGGATCCTTGGATTCGTCCACGGCCACGGGCTCCGAACCGCCTGCGTCCGTGCCTATCGAATCTGATTGGGCGCCGATTATGGAGTTTTCCTCCGCTGATATCTTTCAGCACTCGCCCTTGGGCGATGTGCTAAATTCATCAAGGTCTCTCTCCTTGTCAGGAGGCCCTTGGCCGAACTATGACCGGCTGGAGTGGGAAGAGGATGACGGAGAAATTCGTTGCCCACCCACCACCCACTTAATAGCCATTGTCGATGACTTAACCGACATGCTTGATTTCGACTCTAAAGACATCGGCGGTATGGATGACGATGCAGGAGAGGAACAGGAACCACCGCCCACAGGGCGCTGGACAGCCACTTCATCACACGATATATACATGGTGGATACACCCAAAGAAAACAATGACGAGGAACGGAAGGATGCAGCGAAGGATAATCCCCTCGAGAAGCAACCAAAGCGATGATGTAGGCACCGCTCCAAATCCCGCCTCAGCAAAAACAGCGATAACAGCGCAAGAAAGAATAATACCCCGATCGACTCCAAAGCAAAAGACGACCACATGGAGCCAGCGATAGAGAAGGATGAACCAGCGGACGGCGAACATAGTACGGAGCCGCTGTCCCATCATGGCTGAGGGAGTCCTGGATTAGGGGGTGTCCGGGTAGCCGGACTATACCTTCAGCCGGACTCTAGGACTATGAAGATACAAGATTGAAGACTTCGTCCCGTGTCCGGATGGGACTTTCCTTGGCGTGGAAGGCAAGCTTGGCGATGCAGATATTTAGATCTCCTACCATTGTAACCGACTTTGTGTAACCCTAACCCTCTCCGGTGTCTATATAAACCGGAGGGTTTTAGTCCGTAGGACAACTTCATCATACAACAATCATACCATAGGCTAGCTTTTAGGGTTTAGCCTCCTCGATCTCGTGGTAGATCTACTCTTGTACTACCCATATCATCAATATTAATCAAGCAGGACGTAGGGCTTTACCTCCATCAAGAGGGCCCGAACCTGGGTAAAACATCGTGTTCCTTGCCTTCTGTTACCATCCGGCCTAGACGCACAGTTCGGGACCCCCTACCCGAGATCCGCCGGTTTTGACACCGACATTGGTGCTTTCATTGAGAGTTCCTCTGTGCCGTCGCAATCAGGAAGGATGCCTCTTCCCGTCTTTAAAGACGGCGCCGTTACTAAGGGATCCTTGGCTGTCGGCCAAACTCTCCGGCTAGGCGGTTTTCTCATGACCGCCTGTTCAGCCGTTGCATCGACGGTGACATCTCGGGTCATCAAAAGCAATCTTCACATCAGCTCGGAACTCGTCGAGCAGTTAGATCCAATGGAGCTCTCTTCCATAAACGAGCTCTTGGATCGCATCGCCGCCTTGGGGGTCACTATGGATTATGACCAGATTGGGCTTAAACCTGATCTAAGAGAAATTAATTCTCCCCAAGTCACCCATCACGTTGCCATGGTAGAGGCACAGTGCGGCGACTCTTCATCTATCTTAAGGACTAGCTACGTCCGGATTCCCGATCCCTCCAAGCCGGATACCCACGGAGGGGAGGATGTAACTCAAGACCTGAACTTAGAATCAGGCAACGGGCTAGATTCACTGGACAACATCCAAGAATCCAAACTTCAGAGTTCGGAAACTCCTTGGCCTCTGAGTCTTAGATTGGGTGAAGTTCCGGACTTAATTCCACCCACCCACCCGAACATAAGCGATCTATCCCAAATCAGGCAAAAGCCCGTAGAAACAGTACATCATTACTGGGCAAGGTTCCTCCTGGTTATGAACAGGATAAAGGACTGCCGCGAGGAAGACGCAATCTCAATCTTCTGCAATAATTGCACGGACAAGGGAATCCTCAACGCCATAGGTTGTCGTGATCTTACACACTTTGCTGACTTAGCGTCCATAGTACAAAAGTACTATGCGATGGAAAGCGCCCGGAAAACCGAAACTAAATTTTGGGACAATCCGGCCCTGAATAGAAACCTCGCCCGAAATAAAAGGGTGCATCATCATCGGACACCCGGGTTAAAAACCAAAAAACCAAAACCCTCTACAGGGCATGGAACCGTACTGGAGGGATGGCTTAATGGACCCTGTAAAATTCATAGTACAGAGGACGCCACACCAACTCATAGCCTCAGAGCATGTTGGATACTCCGGCAGGTGGCCAAAAGGGGCGAAGATCTCCTAATTCTGGAGGCTGCAGAAAGCCACCTCAGGGACTCCAGTACAGTCTTAACAGTCTTGGAGACTTTCGCATCAAATAATATGCGAAAAAGAACACTCCGCAGCCTCGCCGAAGTCTATCAAGTAGCAACAATAAACCCATGGAGTGACACGGCTATTACTTTTAATGGCAGTGATGAACCTAAATTCCGAACACCTCGAGCACCAGCCGCATTGGTACTCAATCCTATAGTGGACGACTTTCGCCTCACCAAGGTACTCATGGACGGAGGGCAGCGGATTGAACCTCATTTATGAGGAAACCCTTCAAAAAATGGAAATAGACTGGAACCGCATTGAGCGAAGCAGCACGACCTTTAGAGGAATAATCCCCAGTCGAGAAGCACGTTGTGCAGGAAAAATCACACTAGATGTGGTGTTCGGCACGCCGGATAATTATAGGTCCGAAGAGGTCACATTCCAAGTGGCCCCGTTCAGTAGCGGATACCATGCTCTGCTGGGGCGGGAAGCATTTACAATCTTCCAAGCAATACCCTATTACGGGTACATGAAGCTCAAGACGCCCGGACCGAACGGAATCATCACTCTCGCTAGTGATCCGGACATAGCACTCCGCGCCGAAAACAAGACAGCCGCATTGGCCCTTGAGGCACTGTCCGAGGCCCTAGCGGCTGAGGAATTGATTACGCTGCGCTCCACGGTAAACAGGGACGATGTGATACTCGACAGAAGATCCATGTCCACCTCTTTTAAACCAGCGGATGAAATAGTCAAATTCTAGGTCCATCCAACGGACCCCAATAAAACAGCTTCCATCGGGGCACGATTAAACCACGATGTAGACGCCGCACTATGAGAATTCCTACGGGAGAACTGGGACATTTTTGCCTGGCACCCTTCAGACATGCCAGGAATCCCACGCAGGCTGGCCGAACACAGCTTAAATATCCTAAAAGGATTCAAACCTGTCAAACAAGCCCTTCGGCGTTTCTCTGAGCCCAAGAGACAAGCAATGGGAGAGGAGCTAGCCAAACTATTGGAGGCCGGATTCATCAGAGATATAAAACATCCGGACTGGCTAGCAAACTTGGTGATGGTACCAGAGAAGGACAAATCCTGGCGCTTGTGCGTTGACTTCAAAGACCTTAACAAGGCTTGCCCAAAGGATCCCTTCCCCCTCCCCCGCATTGATCAAATTATCGACGCCACTGCAGGACACGATTCGTTGTGCTTCCTCGATGCATACTCCGGTTACCATCAAATCAAGATGGCCGAGTTAGACCAAGCCGCAACAGCATTCATCACCCCATACGGCCCATTCTACTTCAACACAATGCCTTTCGGGCTTAAAAACGCCGGCGCAACATATCAGCGCATGATTCAGACATGTCTAGCAAACCAGATCGGCAAAACAGTAGAGACATACGTGGATGATGTGGTCGTAAAAACAAAACATGTCGAATCTCTAGTAGACGACTTGAGGCTTACATTTGACAACCTCCGAGCATATGACATCAAGCTAAATCTGGAAAATGCATTTTCGGCGTTCCAGCCGGAAAGCTCTTGGGGTTCATTGTATCCGGTAGAGGAATCGAAGCAAATCCAGCCAAGATCCGAGCTTTGTCACAATTGGATATCCCAAAGGACCTCAAACAAATACAAAAATTAACCGGATGCGTGGCGGCTCTAAGCCGCTTTATCTCCCGGTTGGGAGAAAAGGCGCTACCCCTCTATCGCCTCCTTCGGCACACCGAACACTTCGAGTGGACGGATGCCGCCACAGCCAAACTCGAGGAAATAAAAGCCATATTGGCAACAAACCCCGTCCTGGCCGTGCCAAACATCGGCGAACCAATGCTATTGTACATTGCAGCAACCCATCAAGTTGTTAGCGCAGTACTCGTCGTCGAACGGGAAACGGACGGACACAAATTCCCCCTTCAAAAGCCGGTTTACTATGTGTCCACTGTCCTCACCCCATGAAAATCACGGTACCCACATTATCAAAAGATTGCATATGTGGTATTCATGGCATCCCGGAAGCTACGACACTACTTTCAAGAGTGTTCAATCACAGTAGCATCGGAAGTACCACTCAACGATATTATAAACAACCGTGACGCAACGGGCCGGATTGCAAAATGGGCCATCGAGCTCCTCCCGTTCGACATAACTTATAGGCCACGGCGAGCTATCAAGTCGCAAGTTTTGGCCGACTTCATCGCAGAATGGACGGAGGCCGAACTCCCTAAAGAGTACGGCACATATTCAAACTGGATCATGCACTTCGACGGTTCCAAAATGTTGGCCGGACTTGGGGTCGGCGTCGTTTTGACGTCCCCCACAGGAGACACAGTTCAATATGTACTCCAGATTATGTACATGGACTCCAACAATGCAGCCGAATACGAGGCCCTTTTACATGGTCTCCGGATGGCAGTATCCATGGGCATTCAACGCCTAGAGGTGCGCGGGGATTCGAACCTCGCGATATCCCAAATAAATGGATACTTCGATGCCAAGGATCCTAAAATGGCAGCTTACCGCAACGCCGTCCTCAAAATGTCAGCTCGGTTTGAGGGGCTCGAATTTCACCATATAGCCCGAGAAAACAATCAGGCGGCAGACGTCCTGGCACGCATCGGCGCAAAACGTGATGCGATCCCCCCAACATCTTCCTGGAAAGGCTGTTCAAGCCATCCATAGTATGGGAAGGGGAACATGGCAATATTAGGCCGGACCCAACCGCACTGTCCGACGCCAAACAATCTGACATAATCGGAGGCTCTGCCAATGAAATCACAACCTCATCCCACGTACTAATGGCCGTTATCGCCCCATGGACAGAGCCATTCCTAGCCTACCTTACTAGGCAGGAACTCCTAGAGGACCAAAACAAGGCACGCTGTATAGTGCGGCGATCTAAAGCCTATAAAGTCCATGAGGGAGAACTTTATAAGAAAAGCACTACCGGAGTCCTTCAAAGGTGCATCTCCGAAGAGGAAGGGCGGAACCTGCTGGCTGAAATTCATGCCGGACTCGGTGTCCATCACGCCGCAGCCCGGTCCCTTGTAAGCAAGGCTTTCCGTACAGGCTTTTATTGGCCGACGGCCCGGGCGGACGCTCAGGACTTGGTCCAACGATGTGCCGGTTGCCAGCTTTTTGCAAACCAAAGCCATATGCCACCCACTGCCCTCCAAACTATCCCCATCACTTGGCCTTTCGTGGTCTGGGGGCTTGACATGGTGGGACCCCTTAAAGGCGGAACCCACAAGAAAAAGTACTTACTGGTCATGGTGGATAAGTTCACCAAATGGATAGAAGCCAAGCCTATTAAGACGGCCGAATCCGGACCTGCGATAGACTTTATATCCGGGGTCGTACACCGTTATGGCGTCCCCCACAGCATCATCACCGATAACGGCACGAACTTTACGGCCGATGAGGTAAAACTCTGGTGCAAAAACATGAGCATCAAGCTCGATTATGCTTCCGTCTATGACCCACAAACTAACGATCAGGTCGAACGTGCAAATGGTCTCATCATGAGCGGCATCAAACCCAGATTAGTGCGGTCCCTCAAGGAATCTAACACGCACTGGGTAGAGGAGCTCGACTCCGTACTCTGGGGGCTGCGGACCACGCCGAATCGCACCACCGGATACACACCATTTTTTATGGTGTACGGCGCAGAGGCAGTCTTGCCCTGCGACATAATTCATGACTCACCTCGAGTGCGTATGTACGAAGAAAGGGAAGCCGAGCTCGATCGACAGGACAGTTTGGACGCCTTAGAGGAGGAGCGCGACGTGGCAAAAGCCCGTTCCGCATTCTATCAACAGCAGGCTCGAAGATATCAAAGCAGAGAAGTGCGGTCCAAAAACTACAACGTTGGCGAATTAGTTCTATGCCTGCCGGACAAGAAAAAGGACAAGCTGAAGCCCAAGTGGGAAGGTCCCTTCATAATCGACCAAGTCCTGACTGGTGGAGCATACCGCCTGCGAGATGCGTCGGATAACCGACTCGAGCCGAACCCATGGAACGCAGCCCGTCTCCGAAGATTCTATGCCTAGCGCCGGACTCTGTGTTTGTCTCCTTCCTCTGTCCATTTTTTACATTTTCTGTCTTACATTTCTCTCCTTCCCCCCCTTTTTCTTTCATAGCCCTTAAAGGCTCCTCAAGTGACGTGCTACTCGCGCTCCTTAAACCTGGGGGCTTCTTTAACAGAAGCTTACTTATACGGGCTTCATGCCCACCACATGTGTCAAACTTCCGCATGTACGTTTTCTTCACCATTATATGCATCGATATGAC
Organism: Triticum urartu; assembly: GCF_003073215.2. NCBI lineage: Eukaryota > Viridiplantae > Streptophyta > Magnoliopsida > Poales > Poaceae > Triticum > Triticum urartu. The sequence continues at coordinate 67,032,315 of NC_053022.1, read as the reverse complement.
TTAAGTTTTGGCCAAGCTGGGTTGTCTGGCTCCTGTGCTTACCCCTACGTTCCCGATTGTTCGGCTAGGTGGTAAAGGGAGCACCTCTGCAATTGTTACTGCCGGATCAGCCGGATGTGTACCTCAGACTGGGTGAAGCCGAAAGCTAGCGTTCTTAAGGGAATATTTGGTCGGTGAACTAAAAGATGACCTTTTTTTACTTATTTATATATATGCCCCCAGATGATTTTCCTGCGTTTGCAGTCCGGACATGCACTTTAGGGCATGCCTCCCAGAGAAAGGAACCCCTAACGGAACTATTCTCTCTGGAAGATGTTTCTTACTAACCATGTAATATAACATAACTAGTTGGGCACTTGTCTGATAAAGCACTAATGACCCCTACGCCTGGTCTCCATGCATACCCCGGTTCTTACATAACCAGTAGGGTATTCAGACACACTCCGGACCGTCAGGTCCTGAGGTTGAAGCGAAAAGGTCGGCAACGACAAACGATCTACAATCCGGCTAGAAGGCATTACACATGTCAATTAAAAATTACATAGTCACTCTGACTGATTGTATTCCTCTTCAATACCATCTAACAGGCTGTCTAACTTACAGTCCTGCTGGGAATACTTGGCAGCCAATTCTACTTGGCCGTACACTAAGCTTACATGGATCTCCTTCCCGCCAGGCCCCACAGGTCCGACCTCGGCCATGTGGTTTGGGTCAGACTTCGTGTACCGCGTCTTCACCATGGCCCAGGCCTCCCTAGCGCCTTGTCGGCAGGCCGATATCTTCCACAACCGGAAGCGCCGCCGAGCTCCCTTAAGCTTCTCCGAATGCTCTCCAAGGCCCTCGGGCATGGAGTGGGAAGGCCATAAGGCTTGGGCAACGCCTCGCATCGCCTGCCGAACTCGCTCGTGCAGTTGCGAGAGCTCGGGAAGAAGGTCACCTGTAGAACCGGGCATCTCCTCTGCGGGACGACCCGTTAGCATACCTACAGACATTACTCTGTTAGTCGACTTCCTCGCCGAACTCTTTTCTTTCAAAGATTCGCTTAAGCACTTACTAAATATGCCGCGTCGAAGCCGCTGATTCTCCTTAGCAGAGTTCGATAGCTGGCCACGAACATCTTTAAGTTCAACGTCCAGCTTGGTGTTGGCATCCTGAAGATCATTCTTCTCCCGCCTCACCCTTGTCAACATACTCTCACCGGCCTTTAGCCGGCGCAAGAGTTGTTGCCTCTCTGGATCTAGTCCGGCGCCATCTGCAATATGATTTGTCAGATTTACACCCATGCCGCACTTCGCAAGATACTAATCTTTCGAAGTATATCTTACCAGAGGGGGTCTCTTTGGGCTCCCCTGCCGCGGCTAGTGTGGCCTCCAGTTGGGCTTTGCACTCTTCCAGCTCCTGGGACAGTACGGTATTCTTCTCTGTAAGAACCTGCATAACAAATGATCCTTAAATCAGTTACCCTAACTGTTTCAAGTCTCGGGGGCTACTGGTATATATATATATTTACAAAAATTTTCTTACCCGTATGTCTTTTACATATTGCTCCGTGGCTCTGGCTAAACCATTTTGAGCGGCACGGAGATACGCATCTCCCGAATTGAAGGCATCTAATGCCTCTTGGGAGAAACAAGCGCCGCGAAGAACTGTCCGGCGACGCCTGTGGTTCATGGAACTCTCCACCACGGAATTGGTGGCAGACAGCCTGTCCGCATCCTCTGTCGGAGGAGCGTCCGGTGCGCGCCTTGTGTTCGCTTCCGCTTCCGGGCCAGGGGTTGGAGCCTGGCTGGTGGAGGCGCGATTGGCAACCTCTTCGGATGTAGTCCTGCGAGGTCTCTTCGTCCTGAAGACATCACGACCGTTAATATGCCCTGAAGGAATAACACCAGGGAAAAAGAGGGTGCGCTATACCTTTGCGCTGGCGTCTCAGTCCGGACTACATTCCTTTTTACCCCACGGGGCCCTGCGGCCCCTCATTGGCTAGCCACCGCAGGTTCGGCCTCCCGCCTCGGAAACCTCCCCTGCAAAACATGGTCGTTGTCAGAAAAACTGAAATGCGTGAGAATGGATTCCTTCTCAAGGGGATGAGACTCCGCTCTCTGTTACCTGGGAGGCCGGGATTAACCCTGGGTAATCAGCCGTAATGGCCACCAAGGTATTGTCCTTGCTTAGCTGATAAAACACCCCGTCAATCAGCTCCACCGATATGTCCGGATCCTCTTCAGAGTCCGGATCGAGGGACCGTTCTGGATCCTCGAGCTGTGGGGGACGGCTGTTTATATCCTTTACTTCCTGACGCAGTTCCTGGTTGAAATCAAAAGACCACGTATTTAATCATGGGAATATAAAACGGATGCGCAAGCACAATTGTCCACTTACCCAACTCGGAGGGTTGTACATATAAAATCCGCCCTGCGGGTTGACGCGGAGGAATTCCTCCTCTTCTCCCTTGTACAAAGAGGATAAGATCTTTACTAGAGCGACAGCTGAGTCTGGCCCCTTACGACCGTAACGGGTGGCGTCATCCTCCCTGTTAAAATCCCACATGGGGTGGCCTCTATATTGAAGCGGCTGCACCCCCCGCATAATGCATGCGGCCATGACCTCAATCATGGTTAGTCCGGAATTAGCCAATAGTCTTATCCGACCCATCAGGTGAAGGACGTCCCTGTCGCCTTCTCTCTGAGAGCTCCGCGGACGCCAGCTTAGGCGTTTCTTTAAGGGAGCACTGTTGAATTCGGGGAGACCGTCCCAGATAGGATCCGGCAGCGGGACATCATCTATATAAAACCATTCCGAGGGCCAGTCCTCGGACGCCTTCTTTGGGGTTCCGGATAGATATCGGTCCCGACGATACGCCACACTTCGGCTCCGCCCACTTGATATATAGACCCCTCTTGAGAGCGGGGCACCAGGCAGAATAACCTCTTCCACAGCGCGAAATGAGCCTCAACACCCAAGAATAGCTCGCAAAGGGCGACGAAGCCCGCGATATGCAATATAGAGGCGGGCGTGAGATTGTGCAGCTGGAGGCCGTAGAACTCCAGAAGCCCACGGAGAAATGGATGAATTGGAAATCCAAGTCCTCTTACTAGATAAGGGACGAGGCACACCCGCTCTCCTTTGGAGGGATTGGGGGTGCTCTCCGCTTGCTCTCCGCCATTATAGGTGGCAAGTCCGGCTCGGACCGGGACCATATAGGCCTGAGGGAGAAATCCTTTGGCCTGAAGCGATACTAGCTCGCTGTGCGGGATGGAGCACCTCTCCCAGTCTCCAGGTTTAGGACTGGAAGGGCGAGAGGAGGAGCTGCGACGGCTGGCCATGTTGGAATGGACCTTTGCTGGAGGCGCTCTGATGATTACTCGCGGAGAGGAGAAGGTGTGGTTTGGATCTGAATCCCCATCCCATTAAATAGGCGGCTCGTTTATGCGGCTAGGGGTGTGAATGTAAAAACACCCCGACTTTTTGCATTCGTTTAACACGTGGAAGACGGCCATTATTGGGCGTGGAAGCCAAGGTGCGCTACATTATGAAAATCGGACATTATTCAGCAGGTACACGGAATTTGGAGAAGAACCCGCCTTGCAATGCCGAAGACAATCTGCGCGCCGGACTCGTCGTCATTGAAGCCTGGTTCGGGGGCTACTGAGGGAGTCCTGGATTAGGGGGTGTCCGGGTAGCCGGACTATACCTTCAGCCGGACTCCAGGACTATGAAGATACAAGATTGAAGACTTCGTCCTGTGTCTGGATGGGACTTTCCTTGGCGTGGAAGGCAAGCTTGGCGATGCGGATATTTAGATCTCCTACCATTGTAACCGACTTTGTGTAACCCTAACCCTCTCCGGTGTCTATATAAACCGGAGGGTTTTAGTCCGTAGGACAACTTCATCATACAACAATCATACCATAGGCTAGCTTTTAGGGTTTAGCCTCCTCGATCTCGTGGTAGATCTACTCTTGTACTACCCATATCATCAATATTAATCAAGCATGACGTAGGGTTTTACCTCCATCAAGAGGGCCCGAACCTGGGTAAAACATCGTGTTCCTTGCCTCCTGTTACCATCCGGCCTAGACGCACAGTTTGGGACCCCCTACCCGAGATCTGCCGGTTTTGACACCGACAACGGCGATGCCGAGGATAAAGCTCATCAACCAATATCCGGAGAGGAGAATAGTCCGGACGACGATGCACACATCATCCCGGAAAGGCACTTGGAGCAAGAGGACCTCCACAGAAGGCTTATTGCCACCGTGAGGAGTCTGAAGAAGCAGAAGCAAAGGCTTAAGGCCGCGCAAAATACACTCAACAGTAGATGGAACAAAGTGCTCGACACTGAAGAAAAGTATGGTGGCAACCGCCACACAAAGAGCTATCCAAAGCGCAAGCTGCTGCCTGAATTCGATGATGAGGCTTTAGAGCCTATACAGCCGAAAAATAAAATGGCTGATCAGTCAGATCGACCACCCCGTGGCCGCGATAGGGCGGCTAACAATGTCGCACATAAGTCAGCACACGATTTACGTGAGGACTTGCACCAAAAAGCCGGTATGACCAGGTCCATCTACGGATCTAGGAAGCGTGTTCTGACACAGAATCAAAACCGAACACTACAACCGTCAGAATGCCATGACACATCCAAATACAGGGGTGCCGCACACCCCCTATGCTTCACTGATGAGGTTCTGGATCACGAATTTCCAGAAGGATTCAAACCTGTGAACATAGAGGCATACGACGGAACGACAAACCCTGGGGTCTGGATTGAGGACTTTATCCTTCATATCCACATGGCTCGCGGAGATGGTCTCCATGCCATCAAATACTTGCCCCTCAAGTTGAAAGGACCAGCTCGGCACTGGCTGAAGAGCCTCCCCGAAAACTCAATTGGAAGTTGGGAAGAGCTTGAAGATGCTTTTAGGGCTAATTTTCAAGGGACCTATGTCCGACCTCCGGATGCAGACGATTTAAGTCATATAATTCAACAGCCCGGAGAGTCGGCCCGAAAGCTTTGGAACAGATTTCTCACTAAGAAGAATCAAATTGTCGACTGCCCAGACGCCGAAGCCTTAGCGACTTTCAAACACAGTGTCCGGGACGAATGGCTCGCCAGACACCTCGGCCAGGAAAAACCGAGGACAATGGCAGCCCTAACAAGCCTTATGACCCACTTTTGCGCGGGCGAAGACAGCTGGCTGGCCCGTAGCGGCACCAGCAACCTGGGCACATCCGAAGTCAGGGATGGAAACGGGAAACCGTGACGCAATAAAAGCAAGCGCCGAAACAACAAAGACAACCCAGACAACACGACAGTAAACGCCGGATTCAGGAGCTCTCGACCCGGTCAATGGAAAAAGCCATTTAAAGGCAGCAAAGATGGACCGTCCAGCCTAAACAAGATTCTAGACAGATTATGTCAGATTCATGGCACCTCCGACAAACCCGCAAATCACACCAACAGAGAATGCTGGGTCTTCAAGCAGGCCGGCAAGCTAAACGTCGAACACAAGGGGAGGGAGACACCAAGCGAAGACGAGGACGAGCCTCGCCAGCCGAACACTGGGGGACATAAAAAATTCCCACCAGAGGTCAAAATAGTGAACATGATTTACGCAACTCACATACCGAAGAGGAGGCGCCAGCGTGCACCCCGAGACGTATACGCCATGGAGCACGTCACCCCCAAGTTCAACCCTTGGTCGGCCCGCCCGATCACTTTTGATCGCAGGGATCACCCGACTAGTATCCGGCACAGAGGATGGGCTGTCTTGGTGCTAGACCCAATAATTGACGGATACCACCTCACCCGAGTCCTTATGGACGGCGGCAGTAGTCTTAATCTGATATATCAGGACACCGTCTGCAAAATGGGGATAGACCCAACAAGAATAAGCCAAAGCAATACTACCTTTAAAGGAGTAATACCAGGCCCAGAGGCCCGCTGCATGGGCTCTCTAGTACTAGAGGTTGTATTCGGTTCTCCCGACAACTTCCGAAGTGAAAAGTTAACCTTCGACATCGCTCCATTCCGAAGCGGCTATCAAGCACTACTCAGAAGAACGGCCTTCGCCCATTTTAATGCAATACCGCATTACGCTTATCTTAAGCTTAAGATGCCCGGTCCACATGGCATCATCATAGTTAGCGGAAACACAGAGCGTTCCTTACATGCGAAAGAATGTGTGGCGGCTTTAGCAGTCGAACACTAAACATCCTCTCCAAACCAGAATAAATGATCGGTCGTCAAGACCGCGGACACGGCTAGACGAGTCCGACGCACCACTAGTTGTAACAGCTCAGATAAACCTAAGACTGGGTCAATGGATATACCCCCATAGGTGGTGCTAGGGGCTTCCCGCATGTAAAAAGGACTACGGTTCATCTTGACCTTATTTAGAATGAATTTTAATGGTTTATTAAGAATAACCAATTTTTCGCACAAAAACTTTCACCTGGGCTTTTCTCTCTTACAGATGATCATCGTGCTACACCCTTCCAGGATACGGCACAACGGAGACACATGTGCAGACGTGCAGCAGGGCCCCGTTCAAAGGTTTCTTTTTAGATTAAGACCCTATGTAAACCTTTTTTTTTACTATCTCTTGTTGCTTCACACACTCCGGATACTCAACATAACCAAGAGGGATGCTGGCGTTATTGGCATTTCGTCATGTCAGACTAATGCACGTACTGGAAATTCAGGGCTCATTATCGAGGGTGTTACTCAGCCCAGTATATGTTGTAAAGTCCGAATACCTTAGGGAGTGTTCGGCATCGTGAGTTTGGCCTTATATGCATCAGATCCAAATCATGTCTTTGGTCAATAGTTGGGTTTGCCCGGCTCCCATGTTTTGCTACCTTACGTTCCGCTCTATTGGCTAAGGTGGCACCGGGAGAACTACCATGATTGTGCCCTGGTTCATTTGGATGAGCACCTCAGTAGAGAAAGCCGAAAACTGACTGTCATGATAAAGCGCGAGGCTGGTCAACCACTCGATGACTCAGTGGAATCTTCGCGATTCCTCTGCATTAACGAAGGGCCGGTTTCTTGGACATGTATGTACGCGCACCATGTTCGGATGAGTGCGGAAGTACCAAGGGCTATATCGTAGCCCCACCGTCAAACTCCTATGGCTAAGTGAAAGTGTTAAAGCTATATAGTCCGATTGCCTTGTTCGCCGCGCTGTCACCTCCTTAAAGGACCAAGACGTTGGGTCAAGTGTGAATACGCGCTTTTCCGAACACCCCCGCATTATGTGCGTGGGGGCTGAAGCCGACGACTGCAAACTTTCAGGTTATATACATACATAAACGGCCGCACAGGAGACATCATAATACTTCCAGGCAAAAGTATAAACATAGCCTTTATAATCCAAATAGCATTGTTTTTACAATTGGGATACATGTCACTCGAACATGATACTCTTCGAGCACTGAGCCACTATTAAATGAGCGCCTTCTAGGACTTCTTCAAAATAGTGCTCGGCCGAGACCTGGCCTACGGCCGGACCCCGGGTTGCAATAGCGGTGGCATCCATCTCTGCCCAGTATGTCTTAACACGGGCAAGAGCCATCCGCGCACCCTCTATGCACGCCGACCACTTTACAGCGTCGATATGCGGCACAACACCAAGGAATTGTTGCACTAAACCAAAATAACTATTCGGCCTTGGCCCTTCTGGCCAAAGATGATCCACGACAGACCTCATGGCAAGCCCGGACAACCTATGGAGCTCAGCCCACTCGACCATTTGCTCATTTAACAGTAGCGGACGCGTTGGAGCACTGAATTGCGACCAGAACAACTTTTCCACTTCATGATCTTTTTGATCTTTGAAAAACGCAGTCGCATTAGCAGCACTCTTTGTCAAGTCCAAATACGCGCTGCGACACTCCATAACTAATCCAGAGGGGCATACTTCAGATCTCCGAACTTCGTCTGCAACAAAAAGGGCTTCCCAGCCGTGATATCTCCGGCTTGACGGAGCTCCTCCTTCGCCGCTCTGATTTTAGAATGGGTTTCCTTGGCTTCTTCCATGGCTTTCTTTAGGTCAGCCGCTCTCACTTGGCTTTCCTTTTCAAGAAGCTAATATCGGCCGGCGGCATCTTTCAGCTCAACAACCATCTTGGCTATTTTATCTTCGCTCTTGCGATGAGCAGCCTGTTCGGCTCTTAAGTCTTCGGCTGCCTTTAGGGAAGCCGCATCACTCCTCCTGGCTTGTTCCTTGGCTCGGGCAAGTTCCGCCCGAAGGGTCTCCACGGCGGCAGCTCCATCTGCAGTCACAGCATATTATAGATACTAGCATCATGCTCCTCTTAATATTTTTTGACCACCCGAAAATACATACCCTGTGCCTCGTCAACCCGCTTGTTCACAAGCGCAATGTCAGCATATGTCGCGTCAAGTTGCTGGCTCAGTCCGGCAAACTCAGCAGTCCGGCCAGCCACCGGACCGTCAGCCGCCTGCACATGAAAGCAGCGCGATCATTACCTGGGACTACGATCCTCTGTTTGCTGCCTCTGGACAGCAACCAGAGTCTTAGCTACTATCTGTATAGAGCACACCTAGCGTGTGCGGTACCGTCAAAAAAATTATATATTACTTTGCGTACCTCAAAGCCTCTTAGCAAGCTCGTAAAAGTTTCATGCAACCCACTTTTGGCGGATGAGATCCTCTCAACCACCGTACCCATTAAAGTATGATGCTCCTCTGAGATAGCCGCTTGCTCCAAAAGACCCATCAGTACGTCCGGTTGTGCACCGAAAAATCCCATACTCTTTCTGTTGCTCTCCTTAGGATCCGAATACTCCGGACTTCGGGTGGCCGAAGGGTTACCTTCTGGCCTTGGCGGATCAGGAGAAATCCTCTGTGATGACACCTCAGGGTCGTCCGCCCCAGGATGCTGGGAGACAGGGGGAGGCATTTCGCTCTCCATCATCTCTGGAAGAAGATCCCCCGAAGACGAACTCTGTCAAGAAGGGCTATGATCCAGATTGCAAGACATATGTCTCGGTTATTGTCCTCAGAGATAAAGCAGGATATATTTAGCAAAAGTACTCTGGTTCACTTACAGCTCGGTGGAGGGCTGACCCCCTTGCGGGTACTGTGCGGTAAGGACGCCCTCCGGGGCAGGGCTCCCTGGCGAAGGTTTCTTCCCTCGTTTGGAAACCCTCGTTTCCAAGTCTTCAGAGGCGGTCCTTTTCCTTCCTTGGGGAGAGGAGATTCTAGATTCTTCTCCCCGATTATCCTCCTTCGCGGAGACACTAATTCCCTTGGTTTGGATGAGTAATGCATGAGGCCCGCTTTCGGCTTCTTTATTCCCCCATTTATCTTCCCCTGATGGCACTTGATAAGGTGCGTGCTCAAGCATCCTGGCTAGTATAGGACCCGGTGAGCCTTCGGGAAGGGGGGCCGAACACCTGATCATCTTCGCCTTTCTTATCTAGTCCTGGCCAAGAGCGATTTTTTCAGAATGATGTTGTGACAAATAAAAAGACAGCATGTTCGGCCGCGGAATCACTTACCTGGGTATCTGGACGGTTGCAGTTGACACCCGCATCCTCGGTGCTGTCCGGACACTTTATTCATGATCCGAAGAACAATCCATACATCTCTTCGAGCGTCACGCCGAAGAACTGCTGAATAGTTCACGGTCCTTCCGGGTTGAACTCCCACATACAGAGAGATCGACGTTGGCATGGCAGGACTCGACGAACTAGCATGACTTGCATTACCTTGACAAGGCTGACATCTCTCTTGAGGAGATCTCGGATGCATCTCTGCAATGTCGGCACGTCATTAACTGGCCCCCAATCCAGCCCCTTGTTGACCCATGACGCCAGTTGTGGCGGGGGGCCCGGGAGGAAGGCGGGGGCAGCTGCCCACTTCGTACTTCGGGGAGCTGTGATGTAAAACCACTCCCGCTGCCATAAGTTGGACACCTCCGGGAAGGAACCCTTTGGCCATGGAGCATCGGCGCATTTGCTTATTATGGCACCTCCGCATTTTGCGTGTCGCCCATCGATCATCTTCGGCTTCACATTGAAGGTCTTGAGCCATAATCCAAAGTGTGGGGTGATGCGGAGGAAGGCCTCACACACGATGATAAACAACGATATGTGAAGGATGGAATCTGGAGCTAGATCGTGGAAGTCGAGCCCGTAATAGAACATAAGCCCTCTAACAAAGGGATCAAGACTAAAGCCTAGCCCTCGGAGGAAGTGGGAAACGAATACGACACTCTCGTTGGGTTCGGGAGTGGGGATGACCTGCACTTGAGCAGGCAGCCTGTGCGAGATTTTGGCGGTCAGATACCTGGCTTCCCTTAGCTTCTTGATGTCCTCCTCTGTGACAGAGGAAGCCATCCACTAGCCTTGAAGGTTGGATCCGGACATGGTGGAAGGTCCGAAGCGCTTAGCCTGAGCCTTGGGTGTTGGAACTCGGGGTGGGGGAAGGGAAGGATTGAGTGCGAGAAGAAAAGGACATGCCTTGGCCCCTTTATAAAGAGGGCGAATATCAAGCGTCCTCCGCGTGGCCGTTTGGAACTTGCCTAAAATCGAGGAGTCATATTAACAAGCACGATTGGGTTACCCACACCCATATTGATGAGACTCCCGTGATAAGGGGAACACAATCTTTGCTTTGACAAGACGTGCCAATAAAACCACCTTGCAACACGTGCAGTGGAAGGCAGGGAAAACGGTTCGTAATGACCGGGCCACGGCAGGACGTCACGTTATGAAAAGTTGTCAGCAGATTAGATTTGTGGAATAATATACTCTCTACGGTGGTATGTGGAATTTGTTTTGCAGAGCTGGACATGATACTTGTGTTCAAAATCTTCTATGGAGTATTCGGAGAAGGAACCCGCCTTGCAATGCCGAAGACAATCTGCGCGCCGGACTCATCGTCATTGAAGCCTGGTTCAGGGGCTACTGAGGGAGTCCTGGATTAGGGGGTCCTCGGACAGCCGGACTATATACTTTGGCCGGACTGTTGGACTATGAAGATACAAGATTGAAGACTTCGTCCCGTGTCCGGGTGGGACTCTCCTTTGCATGGAAGGCAAGCTTGGCAATTCGTATATGTAGATCTCCTCCCTTGTAACCGACTCTGTGTAACCCTAGCCCCCTCCAGTGTCTATATAAACCAGAGGGTTTAGTCCATAGGACAACAATAATCATAATCATAGGCTAGCTTCTAGGGTTTAGCCTCTACGATCTCGTAGTAGATAAACTCTTGTAATACTCATATCATCAAGATCAATCAAGCAGGAAGTAGGGTATTACCTCCATCGAGAGGGCCCAAACCTGGGTAAACATTGTGTCCCCCGCCTCTTGTTACCATCTGCCTTAGACGCACAGTTCGGGACCCCCTACTCAAGATCTACCGGTTTTGACACCGACAGGAGCCATATGGTTGTCGCTTTATTGTATGAAATGCAATCGCCATGTAATTGCTTTACTTTATCACTAAGAGGTAGTGATAGTTGTAGAAGCAATAGTGGGCGAGACACCAACGATGCTACGATGGAGATCAAGGTGTCAAGCCGGTGACGATGGTGATCATGACGGTGCTCTGGAGATGGAGATCAAAGGCACAAGATAATGATGGCCATATCATATCACTTATATTGATTGCATGTGATGTTTATCTTTTATGCATCTTATTTTGCTTAGTACGACGGTAGCATTATAAGATGATCTCTCACTAAATTTCAAGGTATAAGTGTTCTCCCTGAGTATGCACCGTTGCTACAGTTCGTCGTGCTGAGACACCACGTGATGATCAGGTGTGATAAGCTCTACGTTCACATACAACAGGTGCAAGCCAGTTTTGCACAAGCAGAATACTAAGGTTAAACTTGACGAGCCTAGCATATGCAGATATGGCCTCGGAACACTGAGACCGAAAGGTCAAGCATGAATCATATAGTAGATATGATCAACATAATGATGTTCACCATTGAAAACTTCTGCATCTCACGTGATGATCGGACATGGTTTAGTTGATATGGATCACGTGATCATTTAGATGACTAGAGGGATGTCTATCTAAGTGGGAGTTCTTAAGTAATATGATTAATTGAACTTTAATTTATGATGACTTAGTACTTGATAGTATTTTGCATGTCTATGTTGTTGTAGATAAATGGCCCGTGGTACCGTTCCTTTGAATTTTAATGCGTTCCTAGTGAAAGCTAAGTTGAAAGATGATGGTAGCAACTACACGGACTGGGTCCGTAACTTGAGGATTATCCTCATTGCTGCACAGAAGAATTACGTCCTGGAAGCACCGGTAGGTGCAAAGCCCACTGCAGGAGCAACTCCAGATGTTATGAACGTCTAGCAGAGCAAAGCTGATGACTACTTGATAGTTTAGTGTGCCATGCTTTACAGCTTAGAATCGGGACTTCAAGGACGTTTTGAACGTCATGGAGTATATGAGATGTTCCAGGAGTTGAAGTTAATTTCAAGTAAATGCCCAGAATGAGAGATATGAAGTCTCCAATAAGTTCTACAGCTGCAAAATGGAGGAGAATAGTTCTGTCAGTGAACATATACTCAGAATGTCTGGGTAGCACAACCACTTGACCCAACTGGGAGTTAATCTTCCTGATGATAGTGTAATTGACAGAGTTCTGCAATCACTGCCACCAAGCTACAATAGCTTTGTGATGAACTATAATATGCAAGGGATGGATAAGACAATTCCCGAGCTCTTCGCAATGCTAAAGGTTGCGGAGGTAGAAATCGAGAAGGAGCATCAAGTGTTGATGGTCAACAAGACCACTAGTTTCAAGAAGAAGGGCAAAGGGAAGAAGGGGAACTTCAAGAAGAACAACAAGCAAGTTGCCGCTCAAGAGAAGACGCCCAAGTCTGGACCTAAGCCTGAGACTAAGTGCTTCTATTGCAAAGGGACTGGTCACTGGAAGCGGAGCTGCCCCAAGTATTTGGTGGATAAGAAGGATGGCAAAGCGAAAGGTATATTTGATATCCATGTTATTGATGTGTATCTTACTAATGCTCGTAGTAGCGCCTGGGTATTTGATACTGGTTCTGTTGCTCATATTTGCAACTCAAAACAGGGGCTATGAATTAAGCGAATATTGGCTAAGGACGAGGTGACGATGCGCGTGGGAAATGGTTCCAAAGTCGATGTGATCGCGGTCAGCACGCTACCTCTACATCTACCTTCGGGATTAGTTTTAGACCTGAATAATTGTTATTTGGTGCCAGCATTAAGCATGAACATTATATCTGGATCTTGTTTGATGCGAGACGGTTATTCATTTGAATCAAAGAATAATGGTTGTTCTATTTATATGAGTAATATATTTTATGGTCATGCACCCTTGATGAGTGGTCTATTTTTATTGAATCTCGATAGTAGTGATACATATATTCATAGTATTGAAGCCAAAAGATATAAGTTTAATAATGATAGTGCAACTTATTTGTGGCACTGCCATTTAGGTCATATTGGTGTAAAGCTCATGAAGAAACTCCATGCTGATGGGCTTTTGGAATCACTTGATTATGAATCACTTGATGCTTGCGAACCATGACTCATGGGAAAGATGACTAAAACTCCGTTCTCCGGAACAATGGAACATGCAATAGACTTATTGGAAATAATACATACCGATGTATGTGGTCCGATGAGTGTTGATGCTCGTGGCTGGTATCGTTATTTTCTGACCTTTATAGATGATTTGAGCAGATATGGGTATATCTAGTTGATGAAACATAAGTCTGAAACATTTGAAAAGTTCAAAGAATTTCAGAGTGAAGTGGAAAATCATCGTAACAAGAAAATAAAGTTGCTATGATCTGATCGTGGAGGTGAATATTTGAGTTATGAGTTTGGTCTTCATTTGAAACAATGCGGAATAGTTTCGCAACTCACGCCACCTAGAACACCACAGCGTAATGGTGTGTCCGAACGTTGTAACCGCACTTTATTAGATATGGTGCCACCTATGATGTATCTTACTGATTTACCGCTATCGTTTTGGGGTTATGCTTTAGAGACGGCTACATTCACGTTAAATAGGGCACCATCGAAATCCGTTGAGACGACATCATATGAACTGTGGTTTGGCAAGAAACCCAAGTTATCATTTCTTAAAGTTTGGGGCTGAGATGCTTATGTGAAAAAGCATCAACCTGATAAGCTCGAACCCAAATCGGAGAAATGTGTCTTCATAGGATACCCAAAGGAAATTGTTGGGTACACGTTCTATCATAGATCCGAAGGCAAGATATTCGTTGCTAAGAATGGATCCTTTCTAGAGAAGGAGTTTCTCTCGAAAGAAGTGAGTGGGAGGAAAGTAGAACTTGATGAGGTAACTGTACCTTCTCCCTTATTGGAAAGTAGTTCATCACAGAAATCAGTTCAAGTGATTCCTACATCAATTAGTGAGGAAGCTAATGATGATGATCATGAAACTTCTGATCAAGTTACTACCGAACCTCGTAGGTCAACCAGAGTAAGAACCGCACCAGAGTGGTACGGTAATCCTGTTCTAGAGGTCATGTTACTTGACCATGAAGAACCTACGGACTATGAGGAAGCGATGATGAGCCTAGATTCCGCAAAATGGCTAGAGGCCATTAAATCTGAGATGGGATCCATGTATGAGAACAAAGTGTGGACTTTGGTTGACTTGCCCGATGATCGACAAGCAATAGAGAATAAATGGATCTTCAAGAAGAATACTGATGCTGACGGTAATGTTACTGTCTACAAAGCTTGACTTGTTGTGAAAGGTTTTCGACAAGTTCAAGGAGTTGACTATGATGAGACCTTCTCAACCCGTAGCGATGCTTAAGTCTGTCCGAATCATGTTAGCAATTGCCGCATTTTATGATTATGAAATTTGGCAAATGGATGTCAAAACTGCATTCCTTAATGGATATCTCAAGGAAGAGTTGTATATGATGCAACCAGAAGGTTTTGTTGATCCTAAAGGTGCTAACAAAGTGTGCAAGCTCCAACGATCCATTTATGGACTCGTGCAAGCATCTCGGAGTTGAATATACGCTTTGATAGTGTGATCAAAGCATATGGTTTCTTACAGATTTTTGGAGAAGCCTGTATTTACAAGAAAGTGAGTGGGAGCTCTGTAGCATTTCTGATATTATATGTGGATGACATATTTGTTGATCGGAAATGATACTGAATTTCTAAATAGCATAAAAGGATACTTGAATAAGAATTTTTCAATGAAAGACCTTGGTGAAGCTGCTTATATACTGGGCATCAAGATCTATAGAGATAGATCAAGACGCTTAATTGGACTTTCACAAAGCACATACCTTGACAAAGTTTTGAAGAAGTTCAAAATGGACCAGTCAAAGAAAGGGTTCTTGCCTGTGTTACAAGGTGTAAAGTTGAGTCAGACTCAATGCCCGACCATTGCACAAGATAGAGAGAAAATGAAAGTCATTCCCTATGCCTCAGCCATAGGTTCTATCATGTATGCAATGTTGTGTACCCGACCTGATGTGTGCCTTGCTATTAGTTTAGCACGGAGGTACCAAAGTAATCCAGGAGTGGATCACTGGACAACGGTCAAGAACATCCTGAAATACCTGAAAAGGACTAAGGATATGTTTCTCGTGTATGGAGGTGACAAAGAGCTCGTTGTAAACGGTTACGTGGATGCAAGCTTTGACACTGATCCAGATGACTCTAAGTCACAAACCGGATACATATTTTTATTGAATGGTCGAGCTGTCAATTGGTGCAGTTCTAAGCAGAGCGTCGTGGCGGGATCAACGTGTGAAGCGGAATACATAGCTGCTTCGGAAGCAGCAAATGAAGGAGTCTGGATGAAGGAGTTCATATCCGATCTAGGTGTAATACCTAGTGCATCGGGTCCAATGAAAATCTTTTGTGACAATACTGGTGCAATTGCCTTGGCAAAGGAATCCAGATTTCACAAGAGAAGAAAGCACATCAAGAGACACTTCAATTCCATCCGCGATCAAGTCAAGGAGGGAGACATAGAGATTTGCAAGATACATACAGATCTGAATGTTGTAGACCCGTTGGCTAAGCCTCTCTCACGAGCAAAACATGATCAACACCAAGACTCCATGGGTGTTAGAATCATTACTGTGTAATCTAGATTATTGACTCTAGTGCAAGTGGGAGACTGAAGGAAATATGCCCTAGAGGAAATAATAAAGTTGTTATTTATATTTCCTTATATCATGATAAATGTCTATTATTCATGCTAGAATTGTATTAACTGGAAACTTAATACATATGTGAATACATAGACAAACAGAGTGTCCCTAGTATGCCTCTACTTGACTAGCTCGTTAATCAAAGATGGTTAAGTTTCCTAGCCATGGACATGTGTTGTCATTTGATGAAAGGGATCACATCATTAGAGAATGATGTGATGGACAAGACCCATCCGTTAGCTTAGCACTTTGATCGTTTAGTTTATTGCTATAGCTTTCTTCATGACTTATACATGCTCCTATGACTATGAGATTATGCAACTCCCAAATACTGGAGGAACACTTAGTTTGCTATCAAACGTCACAACGTAACTGGGTGATTATAAAGATGCTCTACAGGTGTCTCCGATGGTGTTTGTTGAGTTGGCATAGATCGAGATTAGAATTTGTCACTGTGAGTTTTGGAGAGGTATCTTTGGGCCCTCTCGGTAATGCACATCACTACAAGCCTTGCAAGCAATGTGACTAATGAGTTAGTTGCGGGATGATGCATTACGGAACGAGTAAAGAGACTTGTCGGTAACAAGATTGAACTAGGTATGATGATACCGACGATCGAATATCGGGTAAGTAACATACCGATGACAAAGGGAACAACGTATATTGTTATGCGGTTTGACCGATAAAGATCTTCGTAGAATATGTAGGAACCAATATGAGAATCCAGGTTCCGCTATTGGTTATTGACCGGAGATGTGTCTCGGTCATGTCTACATAGTTATCGAACCCGTAGGGTCCGCACGCATAACGTTCGATGACGATTTGTATTATGAGTTATGTGATTTGATGTACCGAAGGTTGTTCGGAGTCCCAGATGAGACCACAGACATGACGAGGAGTCTCGAAATGGTCGAGACATAATGATTGATATATTGGACCATGTTATTCGGACACCGGAAGTGTTCCGGTTAGTTTCGGATAAAACGGAGTGACAGAGGCGTTACCGGAACCCCCCCCGGGGAAGTAATGGGCCTTAGTGGGCCTTAGGGGAGAGAGAGGGCAATAGCCAGGAGGTGCCCCCAAGGGGAGCCCGAATAGGACTAGGGGAGGGGGTGCGACCCCTCTTTCCTTCTCCGTCTCCCTCTCCTTCCTTCTTCTCCTGCTAGGACTAGGAAAGGGGGGAGCCGATCCTACTTGGAGTAGGACTCCCCCCCCTTGGGCGCGTCCCCTAGGGCCGTACGGCCTCCTCCTCCCCTCCTTTATATACGGGGGAGGAGGGCACCCCATAGACACACAAGTTGATCTTTAGCCGTGTGCGGTGCCCTCCTCCATAGTTTTATACCTCGGTCATATTGTCGTAGTGCTTAGGCAAAGCCCTATGTTGGTAACTTCATCATCACCGTCAGCACTCCGTCGTGCTGACGAAACTCTCCCTCGGTCTCAACTGGATCAAGAGTTTGAGGGACGTCACCGAGCTGAACGTGTGCAGATCACGGAGGTGCCGTGCGTTCGGTACTTGATCGGTTGGACCGCGAAGACGTTCAACTACATCAACCGCGTTACTAAACGCTTCCGCTTTCGGTCTACGAGGGTACATAGACACACTCTCTCCTCTTGTTGCTCTGCATCTCCTAGATAGATCTTGTGTGATCGTAGGTAAATTTTTTGAAATACTGTGTTCCCCAACAGGAACCTGATAGATGTTGATGATGTCTCCCCAACAACGGCGCCAGAAATTCTTCCTGATTGCTTGTATCTGTGTTGGTAATTCCCCGAAGAGGAGGGGATGACATGGCACATCAACATTAAGTATTTCCCTTAGTTATGAAACCAAGGTTTTCAATCCAGTAGGAGAACCAAGCAACACTATGTAAACAACACCTGCACACAAACAACAAAAACTTGCAACCCAACGTGTAAGAGGGGTTGTCAATCCCTCCTCGATATTGAGATAGATTAACTTTGATAAATAGATCTAGAAAAATACAAAATAAAATAAATAAAGAAAAAAGTGAAACAACGTATTTTTGGGTTTTTGGATAAATAGATCTGAAAACAATATGATAGGAAATAGACCCGGGGGGCATAGATTTCACTAGAGGATTCTCTCGAGAAAATAACATACGGTGAGTAAACAAATTACTATTGGGCATGTTGGGGAACATAGTAATTTCAAAAAATTTCCTACGCACATGCAAGATCATGGTGATGCATAGCAACGAGAGAGGAGAGTGTTGTCTACGTACCCTCGTAGACCGAAAGCAGAAGCGTTAGCACAACACGGTTGATGTAGTCGTACGTCTTCACGGCCCGACCGATCAAGCACCGAAACTACAACACCTCTGAGTTCTAGCACACGTTCAGCTCGATGATGATCCCCGGACTCCGATCCAGCAGAATGTTGGGGAAGAGTTCCGTCAGCACGACGGCGTGGTGACGATCTTGATGTTCTACCGTCGCAGGGCTTCTCCTAAGCACCGCTACAATATTATCAAGGATTATGGTGGAGGGGGGCACCGCACACGACTAAGAGATTAATGATTAATTGTTGTGTCTATGGGGTGCCCCCTGTCCCCGTATATAAAGGAGCAAGGGGGAGGAGGTGCGGCCAGGCAAGGGGCGCGCCAGGAGGAGTCCTACTCCCACCGGGAGTAGGACTCCCCCTTTCCATGTTGGACTAGGACTTGGGGGGGGGGAGGAGAGAAAGAGGGGAAAGGAAAGGGGGGTGAGGGAGTCCTAGATTAGGGGGTCTCCGGACAGCCGGACTATATCCTTTGGCCGGACTGTTGGACTATGAAGATACAAGATTGAAGACTTCGTCTCGTGTCCGGATGGGACTCTACTTGGTGTGGAAGGCAAGCTAGGCAATACGGATATGGATATCTCCTCCTTTGTAACCGACCTTGTGTAACCCTAACCCTCTCCG
Source organism: Triticum urartu (assembly GCF_003073215.2). Lineage (NCBI taxonomy): Eukaryota > Viridiplantae > Streptophyta > Magnoliopsida > Poales > Poaceae > Triticum > Triticum urartu. Next base: position 67,013,189 of record NC_053022.1, on the reverse strand, counting down.
GTGTCTATATAAACCGAAGGGTTTTAGTCCGTAGGACAACAACCATAACATACAATCATACCATAGGCTAGCTTCTAGGGTTTAGCCTCTCCGATCTCGTGGTAGATCTACTCTTGTACTACCCATATCATCAATATCAATCAAGCAGGACATAGGGTTTTACCTCCATCAAGAGGGCCCGAACCTGGGTAAAACATTGTGTCCCCTGCCTCCTGTTACCATCCGGCCTAGACGCATAGTTCGGGACCCCTACCCGAGATCCGCCGGTTTTGACACCGACATTGTGTCCCCTGCATATGCATATTGACATACTTATATTAGACTCACGCGATATTATTTGATCCTCTGTTCGGCTTTTCTTTGTGAACACCGAACAAAGCATCAGGGGCTACAGTCTATGCGGTAATATTTCTACTACATTTTAAAACACTTACCTCAAAGCCCGTTAGAAGGCTGGCACAGGCTTCAGTCAATCCGCTCTTGGCGGATTGAACCTTCTGGATCACCGCACTCATGATAGTGCGGTGCTCCTCGTCGATGGAAGCGCTGCGAAGCGCTTCCAGCAGATTGTCCGGTGCCTCTGGATGGACAAAGGTCACCGACACAGGCATCTTGCCCCTCTTAGAAGGTGGCCGCCTGCCCGAGCCCGGAACCGCTGGAGGGTCCGGCGCGGTGTTCGCCTGAGGGCCGAACTCGGAGCTCTCAGGGGCCCCGTCCCCTCGGCTCCCGGAGTCCGGAAGGTCGCCATGAGGTGCCTCCGGGACTGTCTCCCCTTGACTCGGTGCCTCTTGAGACAGCACCTCAGCGTCATCAGTAGGATGAGGGGAGGTGGCGGTCGGGACTGGATCGCTATCCATGTCCGACGAGCCCAGGGAGCCGTATGATGATACATCGATGCTGGTTCGCGGCGGCCTGCATAATCATGTTCAGCTTTAGGGAAAGCAGTGCGACAAAGGAATGCTACGAGTTACTCTGGTATCCGAATACTTACGATCTCCCCAGGGGCTTGGCCCTGGGCAACCACTCGTCTTCGCCCTCGTCAGCGGCAGTGGAACTGTCCGGAAGGAGAGTCCTCCCCTTCTTGGACCCTTCGGCCTCCCCAGTTGGGGCGGCCTCCCTTTTCTTGTCTCCCCCGCCTGGAGGGGGAGCATCTTCTTCTTCCTCCTCGTCTTCGGGGGAGGAGTGTGCCGCAGAGTTATCGGAAGATGAGTCCGATAACACCTGGCGCCGGGAAGTCTTTCGGGTTCCCTTGGCCTTCTTGGTCTTCTCCGGCACCTTGTAAGGAGCCGGAGTCAGCATCTCCGTCAGGAGAGCGCCCGCAGTATCTTCGGGCAAAGGGGCCAGATAGTTAATCCACCCCGACATCTCCACCCAGTCCTGTTAAAGGCATGGAGATTAGACCCCGCACATAATTAAGCTAAGGAAAATAAATGTCGTACGGGACGTATTGAACTCACCGAACGCGCTAGGCGCTTTGCGCTTAGTCCGCGGTCCTCGGCGAGAGAAGAAGAGACCTCGGCGCCCTTGAACAGCACCTTCCAGACGTCCTTGTGCATCGTATCAAAGAGCTTGCTCAGAGTCTGGTGCCGGGCCGGGTCAAACTCCCACAAGGTAAAATCCCGTTGTTGACACGGGAGGATCCGGCGGATGAGCATAACTTGGACTATGTTGACAAGTTTGAGCTTCTTGCTCGCCATACTCCGGATACATTTCTGGAGTCCATCCAGCTCCATCGACGAACCCCACGACAAGCCCTTCTCTTTCCAGGAAGTGAGCCGTGTAGAGAATCCGGATCGAAACTCGGGGGCTGCCACCCATTTGGCGTCGCGCGGCTCGGTGATGTAGAGCCACGCCGATTGCCATCCCTTTATTGTCTCCACGAAGGAGCCTTCGAGCCATATAACGTTGGGCATATTGCCCACCATGGCTCCGCCACATTCTGCTTGTTGGCCTCGTACCACCTTCGGCTTGATATTCAAGGTCTTTAACCACAGGCCAAAGTGGGGCCGGATGCAGAGGAAAGCCTCACACTACGATGAACGCCGAAATGTTGAGGATGAAGTTCGGGGCCAGATCATGAAAGTCCAGCCCATAGTAGAACATGAGACCACGGACGAATGGATGGAGGGGAAACCCTAGTCCGCGGAGGAAGTGGTGAAGGAAAACTACCCTCTCAAGAGGTTCCGGGGTAGGGACGATCTGCCCCGCAGCAGGCCACCGATGCGCGATGTTCGCGGCTAAGTATCCGGCTCCGCGCAGTTTCTTGATGTCTCCCTCCATGACGGAGGAGACCATCCACCTGCCTCCCGCTCCGGACATGGTTGGAGAAGGTTGAGGTGGGAAGTGCGGACTTGGGCGCTAGAGCTCGAGTGTGCGAAAACGGATGAGCAAATGAGCAAGAAGTGCGGACTTGGGATAGAAAGGTGAATCCTTATCCCTTTATATGGGCAGACGAAGCTAAGCGTCCCCACTTGCCTGGTAAAACTCTTTTATCCCCCAAGCGCCGTAATTGATGGCGCGGTTGGGTTACCCACGCCCGTATTGATGAGAATCCCGTAATAAGGGGACACGATCTCTGCTTTGACAAGACATGTCGAAAAACTGCCTCGCGTTATGTGCGGGGCTGGTTGAAGGAAACGGTTTGAATACTCGCCGGTCCGTGACATAACGTCATGCTGCCAAAACAAGCCTGCAAATTAGATCTGCGAAAATATTATTCTCTCTACGGTGGTATGTGGAACTTATTTTGCAGGGTTGGACACTATCCTCGTTTTCAAGTTCTTCTGTGATGGAGAAGGAACCCTCCTTGCAATGCCAAAGACAATACTGCACGCTGGACTCATCGTCATTGAAGCCTGGTTCAGGGGCTACTGAGGGAGTCTTGGATTAGGGGGTCTCCGGACAGCCGGACTATATCCTTTGGCCGGACTGTTGGACTATGAAGATACAAGATTGAAGACTTCGTCTCGTGTCCGGATGGGACTCTACTTGGCGTGGAAGGCAAGCTAGGCAATACGGATATGGATATCTCCTCCTTTGTAACCGACCTTGTGTAACCCTAACCCTCTCCGGTGTCTATATAAACCAAAGGTGTCTATATAAACCGAAGGGTTTTAGTCCGTAGGACAACAACCAACATACAATCATACCATAGGCTAGCTTCTAGGGTTTAGCCTCTCTGATCTCGTGGTAGATCTACTCTTGTACTACCCATATCATCAATATCAATCAAGCAGGACGTAGGGTTTTACCTCCATCAAGAGGGCCCGAACCTGGGTAAAACATTGTGTCCTCCCTGCCTCCTGTTACCATCCGGCCTAGACGCACAGTTCGGGACCCCCTACCCGAGATCCGCCGGTTTTGACACGATAGGGGGCGCGCCCCCCCTCCTTGTCCAATGACTTGGGGGGGAGGGGCGCGCGGCTGCCCCTTGGCCTCCTCTCTACTTCCTCCACTAGGCCCATTAAGGCCCATTAGGTTACCGGGGGGTTCCGGTAACCTCCCGGTACTCCGGTAAAATGCCGATTTCACCCGGAACACTTCCGATGTCCAAACATAGGCTTCCAATATATCAATCTTATGTCTCGACCATTTCGAGACTCCTCGTCATGTCCGTGATCACATCCGGGACTCCGAACAACCTTCGGTACATCAAAATATATAAACTCATAATGAAACTGTCATCGTAACGTTAAGCGTGCGGACCCTACGGGTTCGGAGAACAATGTAGACATGACCGAGACACGTCTCCGGTCAATAACCAATAGCGGAACCTGGATGCTCATATTGGCTCCTACATATTCTACGAAGATCTTTTATCGGTCAGACCGCATAACAACATACGTTGTTCCCTTTGTCATCGGTATGTTACTTGCCCGAGATTTGATCGTCGTATCTCAATACCTAGTTCAATCTCGTTACCGGCAAGTCTCTTTACTCGTCGTAATACATCATCCCGCAACTAACTCATTAGTTGCAATGCTTGCAAGGCTTAAGTGATGTGCATTACCGAGAGGGCCCAGAGATACCTCTCCGACAATCGGAGTGACAAATCCTAATCTCGAAATACGCCAACCCAACAAGTACCTTCGGAGACACCTGTAGAGCACCTTTATAATCACCCAGTTATGTTGTGACATTTGGTAGCACACAAAGTGTTCCTCCGGTAAACGGGAGTTGCATAATCTCATAGTCATAGGAACATGTATAAGTCATGAAGAAAGCAATAGCAACAAACTAAACGATCAAGTGCTATGCTAACGGAATGGGTCAAGTCAATCACATCATTCTCCTAATGATGTGACCGTTAATCAAATGACAACTCATGTCTATGGTTAGGAAACATAACCATCTTTGATTAACGAGCTAGTCAAGTAGAGGCATACTAGTGACACTCTGTTTGTCTATGTATTCACACATGTATTATGTTTCCGGTTAATACAATTCTAGCATGAATAATAAACATTTATCATGATATAAGGAAATAAATAATAACTTTATTATTGCCTCTAGGGCATATTTCCTTCGTCTCCCACTTGCACTAGAGTCAATAATCTAGATTACACAGTAATGATTCTAACACCCATGGAGCCTTGGTGCTGATCATGTTTTGCTCGTGGAAGAGGCTTAGTCAACGGGTCTGCAACATTCAGATCCGTATGTATCTTGCAAATTTCTATGTCTCCCACTTGGACTAAATCCCGAATGGAATTGAAGCATCTCTTGATGTGCTTGGTTCTCTTGTGAAATCTGGATTCCTTTGCCAAGGCAATTGCACCAGTATTGTCACAAAAGATTTTCATTGGACCCGATGCACTAGGTATGACACCTAGATCGGATATGAACTCCTTCATCCAGACTCCTTCATTTGCTGCTTCCGAAGCAGCTATGTACTCCGCTTCACATGTAGATCCCGCCACGACGCTTTGTTTAGAACTGCACCAACTGACAGCTCCACCATTTAATGTAAACACGTATCCGGTTTGCGATTTAGAATCGTCCGGATCAGTGTCAAAGCTTGCATCAACGTAACCTTTTACGATGAGCTCTTTGTCACCTCCATATATGAGAAACATATCCTTAGTCCTTTTCAGGTATTTCAGGATGTTCTTGACCGCTGTCCAGTGATCCACTCCTGGATTACTTTGGTACCTCCCTGCTAGACTTATAGCAAGGCACACATCAGGTCTGGTACACAACATTGCATACATGATAGAGCCTATGGCTGAAGCATAGGGAACATCTTTCATTTTCTCTCTATCTTTTGCAGTGGTCGGACATTGAGTCTTACTCAATTTCACACCTTGTAACACAGGCAAGAACCCTTTCTTTGCTTGATCCATTTTGAACTTCTTCAAAACTTTGTCAAGGTATGTGCTTTGTGAAAGTCCAATTAAGCGTCTTGATCTATCTCTATAGATCTTAATGCCCAATATGTAAGCAGCTTCACCGAGGTCTTTCATTGAAAAACTCTTATTCAAGTATCCCTTTATGCTATCCAGAAATTCTATATCATTTCCAATCAATAATATGTCATCTACATATAATATCAGAAATGCTTACAAGAGCTCCCACTCACTTTCTTGTAAATACAGGCTTCTCCAAAAGTCTGTATAAAACCAAATGCTTTGATCACACTATCAAAGCATTTATTCCAACTCCGAGAGGCTTGCACCAGTCCATAAATGGATCGCTGGAGCTTGCATACTTTGATAGCTCCCTTTGGATCGACAAATCTTCTGGTTGCATCATATACAACTCTTCTTCCAGAAATCCATTCAGGAATGCAGTTTTTACATCCATTTGCCAAATTTCATAATCATAAAATGCAGCAATTGCTAACATGATTCAGACTGACTTAAGCATCGCTACGGGTGAGAAGGTCTCATCGTAGTCAATCCCTTGAACTTGTCTAAACCTTTCGCAACAAGTCGATGCTAAAGACAGTAACAATTACCGTCAGCGTCAGTCTTCTTCTTGAAGATCCATTTATTCTCAATTGCTTGCCGATCAACGGCAAGTCAACCAAAGTCCACACTTTGTTCTCATACATGGATCCCATCTCAGATTTCATGGCTCTAGCCATTTTGCGGAATCTGGGCTCACCATCGCTTCTTCATAGTTCGTAGGTTCATCATGATCTAGTAACATGACTTCCAGAACAGAATTACCGTACCACTCTGATGCGGATCTTACTCTGGTTGATCTACGAGGTTCGGTAGTAACTTGATCTGAAGTTTCATGATCATTATCATTAGCTTCCTCACTAATTGGTGTAGGTGTCACAGAAACCGGTTTCTGTGATGTACTACTTTCCAATAAAGGAGCAGGTATAGATACCTCATCAAGTTCTACTTTTCTCCCACTCACTTCTTTTCGAGAGAAACTCCTTCTCTAGAAAAACTCCCGAATTTAGCAACAAAAGTCTTGCCTTTGGATCTGTGATAGAAGGTGTACCCAACAGTCTCCTTTGGGTATCCTATGAAGACACATTTCTCCGATTTGGTGTTCGAGCTTATAGGTTGAAGCTTTTTCACATAAGCATCTCAGCCCCAAACTTTCAGAAACGACAACTTTGGTTTCTTGCCAAACCACAGTTCATAAGGCATCGTCTCAACAGATTTCGATGGTGTCCTATTTAACGTGAATGCAGCCGTCTCTAAAGCATAACCCCAAAACGATAGCGGTAAATCAGTAAGAGACATCATAGATCGCACCATATCTAATAAAGTACGATTACGATATTCGGACACACCATTACGCTGTGGTGTTCCGGGTGGCGTGAGTTGCGAAACTATTCCGCATTCTTTCAAATGTGGACCAAACTCGTAACTCAAATATTCTCCTCCACGATCAGATCATAGAAACTTTATTTTCTTGTTACGATGATTTTCAACTTCACTTTGAAATTCTTTGAACTTTTCAAATATTTCAGACTTATGTTTCATTAAGTAGATATACCCATATCTGCTTAAATCATCTGTGAAGGTGAGAAAATAACGATATCCGCCACGAGCCTCAACATTCATTGGACCACATACATCTGTATGTACGATTTCCAACAAATCTGTTGCTCTCTCCATAGTACTGGAGAACGGCGTTTTAGTCATCTTACCCATGAGGCACGGTTCGCAAGTACCAAGTGATTCATAATAAGTGGTTCCAAAAGTCCATCAGTATGGAGTTTCTTCATGCGCTTTACACCGATATGACCTAAACGGCAGTGCCACAAATAAGTTGCACTATCATTATCAACTCTGCATCTTTTGATTTCAATATTATGAATATGTGTATCACTACTATCGAGATTATCAAAAATAGACCACTCTTCAAGGGTGCATGACCATAAAAGATATTACTCATATAAATAGAACAACCATTATTCTCTGATTTAAATGAATAACCGTCTCGCATCAAACAAGATCCAGATATAATGTTCATGCTCAACGCTGGCACCAAATAACAATTATTTAGGTCTAATACTAATCCCGAAGGTAGATGTAGAGGTAGCGTGCCGACGGATCACATCGACTTTGGAACCATTTCCCATGCGCATCGTCACCTCGTCCTTAGCCAATCTTCGCTTAATCCGTAGTCCCTGTTTCGAGTTGCAAATATTAGCAACAGAACCAGTATCAAATACCCAGGTGCTACGACTGCGAGCATTAGTAAGGTACACATCAATAACATGTATATCACATATACCTTTGTTCACCTTGCCATCCTTCTTATCCGCCAAATACTTGGGGCAGTTCCGCTTCCAGTGACCAGTCTGCTTGCAGTAGAAGCACTCAGTCTCAGGCTTAGGTCCAGACTTGGGTTTCTTCTCCTGAGCAGCAACTTGTTTGCTGTTCTTCTTGAAGTTCCCTTTCTTCTTCCCTTTGCCCTTTTTCTTGAAACTGGTGGTCTTATTGACCATCAACACTTGATGCTCCTTCTTGATTTCTACCTCCGCGGCTTTTAGCATCGCGAAGAGCTCAGGAATAGTCTTATTCATCCCTTGCATATTATAGTTCATCGCAAAGCTTTTGTAGCTTGGTGGCAGTGATTGAAGAACTCTGTCAATGACACTATCACAGGAAGATTAACCCCCAGTTGAGTCAAGTGATTATGATACCCAGACATTTTGAGTATATGTTCACTGACAGAACTATTCTCCTCCATCTTGCAGCTATAGAACTTATTGGAGACTTCATATCTCTCAATCCGGGCATTTGCTTGAAATATTAACTTCAACTCCTGGAACATCTCATATGCTCCATGACGTTCAAAACGTCGTTGAAGTCCCGGTTCTAAGCCGTAAAGCATGGCACACTGAACTATCGAGTAGTCATCAGCTTTGCTCTGCCAGAATTCATAACATCTGGTGTTGCTCCCAGCAGCTGGCACAGCCAGTGCTTCCAGGACGTAATTCTTCTGTGCAGCAATGAGGATAATCCTCAAGTTACGGACCCAGTCCGTGTAATTGCTACCATCATCTTTCAACTTTGCTTTCTCAAGGAACGCATTAAAATTCAACGGAACAACAGCACGAGCCATCTATCTACAATCAAACATAGACAAGCAAGATACTATCAGGTACTAAGTTCATGATAAATTTAAGTTCAATTAATCATATTACTTAAGAACTCCCACTTAGAAAGATATCCCTCTAATCCTCTAAGTGATCACGTGATCCAAATCAACTAAACCATGTCCGATCATCACGTGAGATGGAGTAGTATCAATGGTGAACATCAATATGTTGATCATATCTACTATATGATTCACGCTCGACCTTTCGGTCTCCGTGTTCCGAGGCCATATCTGTTATATGCTAGGCTCGTCAAGTTTAACCTGAGTATTCCGCGTGTGCAACTGTTTTGCACCCGTTGTATTTGAACGTAGAGCCTATCACACCCGATCATCACGTGGTGTCTCAGCACGAAGAACTTTCGCAACGGTGCATACTCAGGGAGAACACTATCTTGAAATTTAGTGAGAGATCATCTTATAATGCTACCGTCAATCAAAGCAAGATAAGATGCATAAAAGATGAACATCACATGCAATCAATATAAGTGATATGATATGGCCATCATCATCTTGTACTTGTGATCTCCATCTCCGAAGTACCATCATGATCACCATCATCACCGGCGCGACACCTTGATCTCCATCGTAGCATCATTGTCGTCTCGCCAATTTTATGCTTCCATGACTATTGCTACCATTTAGTGATAAAGTAAAGCATTACAACGCGATTGCATTGCATACAATAAAGCGACAACCATATGGCCTGCCAGTTGCCGATACTCGGTTACAAAAACATGATCATCATCTCATAACAATAAAAATTTAGCCATACAATAAAATTTAGCATCATGTCTTGACCATATCACATCAGAACATGCCCTGCAAAAACAAGTTAGACGTCCTCTACTTTGTTGTTGCAAGTTTTACGTGGCTGCTACGAGCTTAGCAAGAACCGTTCTTACCTACGCATCAAAACCACAATGATAGTTTGTCAAGTTGGTGCTGTTTTAACCTTCGCAAGGACCGGGCGTAGCCACACTTGGTTCAACTAAAGTTGGAGAAACTGACACCCGCCAGCCACCTGTGTGCAAAGCACGTCGGTAGAACCAGTCTCGCGTAAGCGTACACATAATGTCGGTCTGGGCCGCTTCATCCAACAATACCGCCGAACCAAAGTATGACATGCTGGTAAGCAGTATGACTTATATCGCCCACAACTCACTTGTGTTCTACTCGTGCACAACATCAACGCATAAAACCTAGGCTCGGATGCCACCGTTGGGGAACGTAGTAATTTCAAAAAAATTCCTACGCACACGCAAGATCATGGTGATGCATAGCAACGAGAGAGGAGAGTGTTGTCTACGTACCCTCATAGACCGAAAGCGGAAGCGTTAGCACAACGCGGTTGATGTAGTCGTACGTCTTCACGGCCCGACCGATCAAGCACCGAAACTACGACACCTCCGAGTTCTAGCACACGTTCAGCTCGATGACGATCCCCGGACTCCGATCCAGCAGAATGTCGGGGAAGAGTTTCGTCAGCACGACGGCGTGGTGACGATCTTGATGTTCTACCGTCACAGGGCTTCGCCTAAGCACCGCTACAATATTATCGAGGATTATGGTGGAGGGGGGCACCGCACACGGCTAAGAGATCAATGATCAATTGTTGTGTCTATGGGGTGCCCCCTGTCCCCGTATATAAAGGAGCAAGGGGGAGGAGGTGCGACCAGGCAAGGGGCATGCCAGGAGGAGTCCTACTCCCATCGGGAGTAGGACTCCCCCCTTTCCATGTTGGACTAGGACTTGGGGGGGAAGGAGAGAAAGAGGGGAAAGGAAAGGGGGGGGGGGCGCCGCCCCCATCCTTGTCTAATTCGGACTTGGGGGGGGGGTAGGGGCACGCGGCTGCCCCTTGGCCTCCTCTCTACTTCCTCCACTAGGCCCATTAAGGCCCATTAGGTTACCGGGGGGTTCCGGTAACCTCCCGGTACTCCGGTAAAATGCCGATTTCACCCGGAACACTTCAAATGTCCAAACATAGGCTCCCAATATATCAATCTTTATGTCCCGACCATTTCGAGACTCCTCGTCATGTCCGTGATCACATCCGGGACTCCGAACAACCTTCGGTACATCAAAATATATAAACTCATAATGAAACTATCATCGTAACGTTAAGCGTGCGGACCCTACGGGTTAGAGAACAATGTAGACATGACCGAGACACGTCTCCGGTCAATAACCAATAGTGGAACATGGATGCTCATATTGGCTCCTACATATTCTACGAAGATCTTTATCGGCCAGACCGCATAACAACATACGTTGTTCCCTTTGTCATCGGTATGTTACTTGCCCGAGATTCGATCGTCGGTATCTTAATACCTAGTTCAATCTCGTTACCGGCAAGTCTCTTTACTCATTCTGTAATACATCATCCCGCAACTAACTCATTAGCTGCAATGCTTGCAAGGCTTTAAGTGATGTGCATTACCGAGAGGGCCTAGAGATACCTCTCCGACAATCGGAGTGACAAATCCTAATCTCGAAATACGCCAACCCAACAAGTACCTTCGGAGACACCTGTAGAGCACCTTTATAACCACCCAGTTACATTGTGACGTTTGGTAGCACACAAAGTGTTCCTCCGGTAAACGGGAGTTGCATAATCTCATAGTCATAGGAACATGTATAAGTCATGAATAAAACAATAGCAACAAACTAAATGATCAAGTGCTATGCTAATGGAATGGGTCAAGTCAATCACATCAATCTCCTAATGATGTGATCCCGTTAATCAAATGACAACTCATGTCTATGGTTAGGAAACATAACCATCTTTGATCAACGAGCTAGTCAAGTAGAGGCATACTAGTGACACTCTGTTTGTCTATGTATTCACACATGTATTATGTTTCCGGTTAACACAATTCTAGCATGAATAATAAACATTTATCATGATACAAGGAAATAAATAATAACTTTATTATTGCCTCTAGGGCATATTTCCTTCAGGGCAATTGACAGAAAAACAAATAATTATGACAATATCCAAGGCAATGATCATGTATATAGGCATCACATCAAAGATTAGTAGACCAGTTCCTGTCTGCATCTACTAATATTACTCCACACATCGACCGCTATCTAGCATGCATCTAGTGTATTAAGTTCATGGGAAACGGAGTAATGCAATAAGAATGATGACATGATGTAGACAAGATCTATTCATGTAGAAATAGACCCCATCTTTTTATTCTTAATAGCAGCAATACATGCGTGTCATGTCTCTTTCTGTCACTAAGAATGAGCACCGCAAGATCGAACCCATCACAAAGCACCTCTTCCCATTGCAAGAAAAATCAATCTAGTTGGCCAAACCAAACTATGAGGCTATAAAGATCATGCATAAAAGAGTTCAACAAAGACTCAAATAATATTCATGGATAGTTCTGATCATAAACTCACAATTCATCGGATCCCAACACACCGCAAAAAGTCATTACATCGAATAGATCTCCAAGAACATTGTATTGAAGATCAAAAAGAGAGAAGAAGCCATCTTGCTACTACCTACGGACCCGTAGGTCTGTGGTAAATGCTACCTCTTGAGCTTGTGTTGGTTTTTCCCTTGAAGATGAAAGGGTGATGCAGCAAAGTAGAGTAAGTATTTTCCTCGATTTTTGAGAACCAAGGTATCAATCTAGTAGGAGACAACACAACAAGCCACCGAATACCTGCACAAAAAAACACCAACTTACACCCAAGGCGACAAAGGGGTTGTCAATCCCTTCACGGTTATTTGCAAAGTGAGATCTGAAATGGATGGATAAATGGTAAAGTAATATTTTTGGTATTTTTGGTTTATGGAACAGAAAGTAAAAGATTGCAAAGGAAGTAAACAGGAAACTAGAATTATAGATCGGAAACTTATATGATGGAAAATAGACCCGGGGCCTACTACCTCTTTTAGCACTGCGTTGGTTTTCCCTGAAGAGGAAGGGATGATGCAGCAAAGTAGCGTAAGTATTTCCCTCAGTTTTTGAGAACCAAGGTATCAATCTAGTAGGAGGCTACACGCAAGTCCCTCGTACATGCACAAACAAATAAATCCTCGCAACCAACACAAATAGGGGTTGTCAATCCCTATAGGGCCACTTACGAGAGTGAGATCTGATAGATATGATAAAGATAATATTTTTGGTATTTTTACGATAAAGATGCAAAGTAAAATAAAGGCAAAGTAAATAGCAAAGAAAATAACTAAGTAGTAGGAGATTGATATGATAAAGATAGACCCGGGGGCCATAGGTTTCACTAGTGGCTTCTCTTGAGAGCACAAGTATTCTACGGTGGGTGAACAAATTACTGTTGAGAAATTGACAGAATTGAGCATAATTATGAGAATATCTAGGTATGATCATGTATATAGGCATCACGTCCGAGACAAGTAGACCGACTCCTGCCTGCATCTACTACTATTACTCCACTCATCGACCGCTATCCGGCATGCATCTAGAGTATTAAGTTAAAAAACAGAGTAACGCCTTAAGCAAGATGACATGATGTAGAGGGATAGACTCATGCAATATGAAGAAAACCCCATCTTGTTATCCTCGATGGCAACAATACAATACGTGCCTTGCTGCCCTTACTGTCACCGGGAAAGGACACCGCAAGATTGAACCCAAAGCTAAGCACTTCTCCCATTGCAAGAAAGATCAATCTAATAGGCCAAACCAAACTGATAATTCGAAGAGACTTGCAAAGATAACCAATCATACATAAAAGAATTCAGAGAAGATTCAAATATTGTTCATAGATAGACTTGATCATAAACCCACAATTCATTGGTCTCAACAAACACACCGCCAAAAGAAGATTACATCGAATAGATATCCACAAGAGAGGGGGAGAACATTGTATTGAGATCCAAAAAGAGAGAAGAAGCCATCTAGCTACTAACTATGGACCCGTAGGTCTGAGACAAACTACTCACACTTCATCGGAATGGCTATGGTGTTGATGTAGAAGCCCTCCGTGATCGATGCCCCCTCCGGCGGAGCTCCAGAACAGGCCCCAAGATGGGATCTCGTGGATACAGAAATTTACGGCGGTGGAATTAGGGTTCTGGCTCCTTATCGGATTGTTTGGGGGTACGTGGATATATATAGGAGGAAGGAGTATGTCGGTGGAGCAACGGGGGGCCCACGGGGGGGGGGGGCGCGCCTTGGGGGGGGGGGGCAGGCGCGCCCCCTACCTCGTGGCCTCCTGTTAGTTGGCTTGACATAGGGTCCAAGTCACCTGAGTTGTATTCGGTGAGAAAATCACGTTCCCGAAGGTTTCATTCCGTTTGGACTCCGTTTGTTATTCCTTTTCTTTGAAACCCTAAAACAGGCAAAAAACAACAATTCTGGGCTGGGCCTCCGGTTAATAAGTTAGTCCCAAAAATAATATAAAGTGGATAATAAATCCCAATAATGTCCAAAATAGTAGATAATATAGCATGGAGCAATCAAAAATTATAGATACGTTGGAGACGTATCAAGCATCCCCAAGCTTAATTCCTGCTCTTCCTCGAGTAGGTAAATGATAAAAACAGAATTTTTGATGCGGAGTGCTACTTGGCATAATTTTAATGTAATTCTTCTTAATTGTGGCATGAATATTCAGATCCGAAAGATTCAAGACAAAAGTTCATATTGACATAAAAATAATAATACTTTGATCATACTAACTAAGCAATTATGTCTTCTCAAAATAACATGGCCAAAGAAAGTTCATCCCTACAAAATCATATGGTTTAGTCATGTTTCATTTTTGTCACACAAGAATGCTCTCATCATGCACAACCCCGATGACAAGCCAAGCAATTGTTTCATACTTTAGTAATCTCAAACCTATAAACTTTCACGCAATATATGAGCGCGAGCCATGGACATAGCACTATGGGTGGAATAGAATATAATGAGGGGGGTTATGTGGAGAAGACAAAAAGGAGAAAGTCTCATCAACGAGGCTAATCAATGGGCTATGGAGATGCCCACCGATTGATGTTAATGCAAGGAGTAGGGATTGCCATGCAACGGATGCACTAGAGCTATAAGTGTATGAAAGCTCGACAAAAGAAACTAGTGGGTGTGCATCCAACTTGCTTGCTCACGAAGACCTAGGGCACTTGAGGAGGCCCATTGTTGGAATATACAAGCCAAGTTCTATAATGAAAAATTCCCACTAGTATATGAAAGTGACAAAACAAGAGACTCTCTAACATGAAGATTATGGTGCTACTTTGAAGCACAAGTGTGGCAAAGGATAGTAACATTGTCCCTTCTCTCTTTTTCTCTCATTTTTTTGGGCCTTCTCTTTTTTATGGCCTTTGTCTCTTTTTTTGGGCCTTCTATTTTTTATGGACTTTTTTTATATTCCTCACTTGGTACAATGCTCTAGAAAATGATGATCATCACACTTCTATTTATTTACAACTCAATGATTACAACTCGATACTAGAACAAAAGATGACTCTATATGAATGCCTCCGGCGGTGTACCGGGATATGCAAATGGACCAAGAGTGATATGTATGAAAGAATTATGAACGGTGGCTTTGCCACGAATACTATGTCAACTACATGATCATGCTAAGCAATATGACAAATAATGAATGTGTCATGATGAACGTAATGATGGAAAGTTGCATGGCAATATATCTCGGAATGGCTATGGAAATGCCATAATAGGTAGGTATGGTGGCTGTTTTGAAGAAGATATAAGGAGGTTTATGTGTGAAAGAGCGTATCATATCACGGGGTTTGGATGCACCGGCGAAGTTTGTGCCAACTCTCAATGTGAGAAAGGGTCATGCATTGTACTGAAGAGGCTAGCAAGGATGGAAGGGTGAGAGTGCGTATAATCCATGGACTCAACATTAGTCATAAAGAACTCACATACTTATTGAAAAAATCTACAAGTCATCAAAAACCTCGGTACTACATGCATGCTCCTAGGGGGATAGATTGGTAGGAAAAGACCATCGCTCGTCCCCGACCGCCACTCATAAGGAAGACAATCAAATAACACCTCATGTTTCAAATTTGTTGCATAACGTTTACCATACATGCAGGCTACGGGACTTGCAAACTTCAACACAAGTATTTCTCAGTTTCACAACTACTCAACTAGCACGACTTTGATATTATTACCTCCATATCTCAAAAGAATCATCAAGCATCAAACTTCTCCGAGTATTCAAAACGCTCTTAAGAAAATGTTACTAAATTTGAAAACCTAGCATATTAGGATTTTAAGCAAATTACCATGCTATTAAGACTCTCAAAATAATCTAAGTGAAGCATGAGAGATCAATATAAAACAAATCCACCACCGTGCTCTAAAAGATATAAGTGAAGTACTAGAGCAAAAAATATATAACTCAAAAGATATAAGCGAAGCACATAGAGTATTCTAACAAATTCCAAATCATAAATGTCTCTCTAAAAAGGTGTGTACAGCAAGGATGATTGTGGTAAACTAATAAGCAAAGACTCAAATCATACAAGACGCTCCAAGCAAAACACATATCATGTGGCGAATAAAAATATAGCTCCAAGTAAAGTTACCGATAGAAGTAGACGAAAGAGGGGATGCCTTCCGGGGCATCCCCAAGCTTTGGCTTTTAGGTGTCCTTTGATTATCTTGGGGGTGACATGGGAATCCCCAAGCTTAGGCTATTGAAACTCCTTGTTCCATAATCCATCAAATCTTTACCCAAAACTTGAAAACTTCAGAACACAAAACTTAAAGTAGAAAATCTCGTGAGCTCCGTTAGCGAAAGAAAACAAAAGACCACTTCAAGGTACTGTAATGAACTCATTCTTTATTTATATGTGTGTTATACCTACTGTATTCCAACTTCTCTATGGTTTATAAACTAATGTACTAGCCATAGATTCATCAAAATAAGCAAACAACAAACGAAAAACAGAATCTGTCAAAAACAGAACAGTCTGTAGTAATCTGTAGCTAGCGCAAGATATGGAACCTTAAAAATTCTAAAATAAATTTATGGACGTGAGGAATTTAACTATTAATCATCTTCAAAAATAATTAACTAAATATCACTTTACAAATAAAAATTACAGCAATTCTCGTGAGTGCTAAAGTTTCTGTTTTTTACAGCAAGTTCAACAAGACTTTCCCCAAGTCTTCCCAACGGTTCTACTTGGCACAAACACTAATTAAACACAAAAAACACAACCAAAACATAATATAAATAATTTATTTATTAAATAACAGCAAGGAATAATAATGGGTTGTCTCCCAACAAGCGCTTTTCTTTAAAGCCTTATAGCTAGGCATTGATAATTTTAATGATTCTCACATGAAAGACAAGAATTGAAGCACAAAAGGAGCATCATAAAGAATGTGACAAACACATCTAAGTCTAACATACTTCCTATGCATAGGCATCTTATAGGCAAACAAATTATCAAGGCAAGCAAAAACTAGCATATGCAAGGAAGCGGAAAGAAACAATAGCAATCTCAACATAACGAGAGGTAATTTAGTAACATGAAAATTTCTACCACCATATTTTCCTCTCTCATAATAATTACATGTAGGATCATAAGCGAATTCAACAATATAGCTATCACATAAAATATTCTCAACATGATCCACATGCATGCAAAGTTGACACTCTTCTGAAATAGTGGGATCAATATTAACTAAAGTCATGACCTTTCCAAACCCGCTTTTATCAAAAACTTCATGAGATTGAACATTCTCCAAATATGTGGGATCTAAAGTTGAAATTCTTCCAAACCCACTTTCAATATTACTGCAAACATTATAATCAATCTCATATTCATCATGGGGTTCAAATAAATTTTCAAGATCAAAAGAAGAATCACCCCAATCATGATCATTGCAACAAGTAGAGGACCTAGAAAAACTAGCATCCCCAAGCTTAGGGTTTTGCATATTATTAGCACAATTGACATTAATAGATTTTATAATAGCATCATTGCAATCATGCTTTTTATTCAAAGATCTATCGTGAATTACTTCATAAGATACTTCATCGCAATTTTCAGATTCATGAATTTCAAGAAAAACATCATAAAGATAATCTAGTGCACAAAACTCACTAGCAATTGGTTCATCATAATTGGATCTATTAAAAAGATTAGCAAGTGGATGAGGATCCATAGATCTTAGGTTCTCTGTTTAGTAATAAATAAACAACTATTCCAACCATACGAGCAAACAAGAAACGGGCAAAAAGAGGCAAATAGGGAAAGAGAGGGAGGATAGGGAGAGAGAGGGCGAATAAAACGACAAGGGTGAAGCGGGGGAGAGGACATTGAGAGGCAAATGGCAAATAATGTAATGCGGGAGATAAGGGTATGTGATGAGTACTTGGTATGTTGACTTTTGCGTAGACCTCCCCGGCAACGGCGCCAGAAATCCTTCTTGATACCTCTTTTAGCACTGCGTTGGTTTTCCCCGAAGATGAAGGGATGATGCAACAAAGTAGCGTAAGTATTTCCCTCAGTTTTTGAGAACCAAGGTATCAATCCAATAGGAGGCTACACGCAAGTCCCTCGTACCTGCAAAAACAAATAAATCCTCGCAAGCAACACAAATAGGGGTTGTCAATCCCTATAGGGCCACTTACGAGAGTGAGATCTGATAGATATGATAAAGATAATATTTTTGGTATTTTTATGATAAAGATTCAAAGTAAAATAAAGGCAAAGTAAATAGCAAAGCAAATAACTAAGTAGTAGGAGATTGATATGATAAAGATAGACCCGGGGGCCATAGGTTTGACTAGTGGCTTCTCTTGAGAGCATAAGTATTCTACGGTGGGTGAACAAATTACTGTTGAGCAATTGACAGAATTGAGCATAATTATGAGAATATCTAGGTATGATCATGTATATAGGCATCATGTCCGAGACAAGTAGACCGACTCCGGCCTGCATCTACTCCACTCATCGACCACTATCCAGCATGCATCTAGAGTATTAAGTTAAAAACAGAGTAACGCCTTAAGCAAGGTGACATGATGTAGAGGGATAGACTCATGCAATATGAAGAAAACTCCATCTTGTTATCCTCGATGGCAACAATACAATACGTGCCTTGCTGCCCTTACTGTCACCGGGAAAGGACACCACAAGATTGAACCCAAAGCTAAGCACTTCTCCCATTGCAAGAAAGATCAATCTAGTAGGCCAAACCAAACCGATAATTCGAAGAGACTTGCAAAGATAACCAATCATACATAAAAGAATTCAGAGAAGATTCAAATATTGTTCATAGATAGACTTGATCATAAACCCACAATTCATCGTTCTCAACAAACACACCGCCAAAAGAAGATTACATCGAATAGATCTCCACAAGAGAGGGGGAGAACATTGTATTGAGATCCAAAAAGAGAGAAGAAGCCATCTAGCTACTAACTATTGACCCGTAGGTCTGAGACAAACTACTCACACTTCATCGGAAGGGCTGTGGTATTGATGTAGAAGCCCTCCGTGGTCGATGCCCCCTCCGGTGGAGCTCCGGAACAGGCCCCAAGATGGGATCTCATGGATACAGAAAGTTACGGCGGTGGAATTAGGGTTTTGGCTCCTTATATGATCATTTGGGGGTACGTGGATATATATAGGAGGAAGGAGTATGTCGGTGGAGCAACAGGGGGGCCACAATGGTGGAGGGCGCGCCTGGGGGGGCAGGCATGCCCCTACCTCGTGGCCTCCTGTTAGTTGGCTTGACGTAGGGTCCAAGTCTCATGAGTTGTATTCGGTGAGAAAATCACGTTCCCGAAGGTTTCATTCCGTTTGGACTCCATTTGTTATTCCTTTTCTTCGAAACCCTAAAACAGGCAAAAAACAGCAATTCTGGGCTGGGCCTTCGGTTAATAAGTTAGTCCCAAAAATAATATAAAAGTGTATAATAAAGCCAAATAATGTCCAAAACAGTAGATAATATAGCATGGAGCAATAAAAAATTATAGATACGTTGGAGACGTATCAGGGCCATAGGTTTCACTTGAGGCTTCTCTCAAGATAGAAAATAATACGGTGGGTGAACAAATTACTGCCGATCAATTGATAGAAAAGCACGAAGTTATGGCGATATCTAAGGCAATGATCATGAATATAGATATCACGTCCGTGTCAAGTAGACCGAAACGATTCTGCATCTACTACTATTACTCCACACATCGACAGACTCCTGCCTGCATCTAGAGTATTAAGTTCATAAGAACAGAGTAACACATTAAGTAAGATGACATGATGTAGCAGAATTAACTCAAGCAATATGATGAAAACCCCATCTTGTTATCCTTGATGGCTACAATACAATACATGTTGGTTCCCCTTCTGTCACTAGGATCGGGTACCGCAAGATTGAACCCAAATCTAAGCACTTCTCCCATTGCAAGAAAAACCAATCTAGTAGGCCAAACTAAACTGATAACTCGAATAGACTTGCAAAGATATCAAATCATGCATATAAGAATTCAGAGAAGAACCAAATAATATTCATAGATAATCTTGTTCATAAACCCACAATTCATCGGATCCCGGCAAACACACCGCAAAAGAGTATTACATTGAATAGATCTCCAAGAACATCGAGGAGAACTTTGTATTGAGAATCAAAGAGAGAGAAGAAACCATCTAGCTAATAACTATGGACCCGAAGGTCTATGGTAAACTACTCACGCTTCATCGGAGAGGCAATGGTGTTGATGTAGAAGCCCTCCGTGATCGATTCCCCCTCCAGCAGATCGCCGGAAAAGGCCCCAAGATGGGATCTCACGGGTACAAAAGGTTGCGGCGGTGGAAAAGTGGTTTCGTGGCTCTTTGCGATGTTTCTAGGGTATAAGAGTATATATAGGCGAAAGAAGTACGTCGGTGGAGCTACGAGGGGCCCACGTGGGTGGGGGGCGCACCTACCCCCCTGGGCGCGCCCTCCTGCCTTGTGGCCGCCTCGTGGAGTTCCATACTTCGACTCCAAGTCTTCTGGATTGCTTTCGGTCCAAGAAAGATCATCGCGAAGGTTCCATCCGTTTGGTATTCCTTTTCTGCGAAACTCTAAAGTAGGCAAAAAACAAAAACTGGCACTGGGCCTTCGGTTAATAGGTTAGTCCCAAAAATAATATAAAAGAGCATATTAAATCCCATTAAACATCCAAAACAGATAATATAATAGCAAGGAACAATAAAAAATTATAGATACGTTGGAGACTTATCACTCCAACTTCGCTACATTACGGTTCACCATCCATGCATGCTACGGGACACACAAACCTTAACACAAGTATTTCTCAAGTTCACAACTACTCACTAGCATGACTCTAATATCACCATCTTCATATCTCAAAACAATCATAAGGAATCAAACTTCTCATAGTATTCAATGCACTTTATATGAAAGTTTTTATTATATCCCTCTTGGATGCCTATCATATTAGGACTAATTTTATAACCAAAGTAAACTACCATGCTGTCTTAAAGACTCAAAATAATATAAGTGAGGTATGAGAGTTCATCAATTTCTATAAAATAAAACCACCGCCGTGCTCTAAAAGGATATATGTGAAGCACTAGAGCAAAATTGCCTAGCTCAAAAGATATAAGTGAAACACACAGAGTATTATAATAAATCACGATTCATGCATGTCTCTCCCAAAAGGTGTGTACAGCAAGGATGATTGTGGCAAACTAGATATCAAATACTCAAATCATACAAGACGCTCCAAGCAAAACACATATCATATGGTGAATAAAAATATAGCCTCAAGTGAAGTTACCGGTAGACAAAGACGAAAGAGGGGATACCTTCCCGGGGCATCCCCAAGCTTAGGCTCTTGGTTGTCCTCGAATATTACCTTGGCGTGCCTTGGGAATCCCCAAGCTTAGGCTCTTGCCACTCCTTATTTCATAGTCCATCAAATCCTTACCCAAAACTTGAAAACTTCACAACACAAAACTTCAACAGAAAATCTTGTAAGCTCTGTTAGTATAAGAAAATAAATCACCACTTTTTGTACTGTTGTGAACTCATTCTTTATTTATATTGGCGTAATATCTACTTTATTCCAACTTTTCCATGGTTCATACCCCCGATACTAGCCATAGCTCATCAAAATAAGCAAACAACACGGGAAAAACAGAATCTGACAAAAACAGAACAGTCTGTAGCAATCTGGATATTTCGAATACTTCTGTAACTCCAAAAATCCTGAGAAATTGGGAAGTCCTAGGAAATTCGTTTATTAATCCTCTACAAAAGGAATCAGTATTTTATCACACTTATGTTAAAAATGAAAACTAATCTCCTGGATGCAAAAGTTTTTGTTTTTCAGCAGGATTAAATCAACTATCATCGTAAGCTATCCCAAAGATCTTACTTGGCACAAACACTAATTAAAACATAAAACCACATCTAACCAGAGGCTAGATGAATTATTTATTGCATAACAGAACCTAAAAAGCAAAAACAAAGATAAAATTGGGTTGCCTCCCAACAAGCGCTATTGTTTAACGCCCTTAGCTAGGCATAAAACACGAATATATCTAGATATTGTCATCTTTGGTATGCAATCCGTAAGTGGATCTCATAATAGATTCATAAGGAAATTTAGTTTTCTTTCTAGGGAAGTTCTCCATGTCTTTCCTTAATGGAAATTGAAATCTAATGTTTCCTTCTTTCATATCAATAATTGCACCAATCGTTGTAAGGAAAGGTCTACCAAGAATAATAGGACATGTAGGATTGCAATCTATATCAAGAACAACGAAATCTACGGGCACATAATTCCTATTTGCAACTATAAGAACATCGTCAATCCTTCCCATAGGTTTCTTAGTAGTGGAATCCGCAAGATACAAATTTAAGGAACAATAATCAAATTCACGGAAACCTAACACATCACATAAAGCATTTGGAATCATGGAAACACTAGCACCCATATCACACAAAGCATAGAATTCATAATATTTAATCTTAATCTTAATCTTAATAGTAGGTTCCCACTCATCATAAAGTTTTCTAGGGATAGAAACTTCCAATTCAAGCTTTTCTTGAAAAGATTGCATCATAGCATCAATGATATGTTTAGTAAAAGCTTTGTTTTGATTATAAGCATGAGGAGAATTCAACATGGATTGCAACAAGGAAATACAATCTATTAAAGAACAATTATCATAATTAAAGTCCTTGAAATCCAAAAGAGTTGGTTCATTGCTACCAAAAGTTTTGACCTCTTCAATCCCACTTTTATCATTTTTTCATCAAGATCTAAAGACTCTGAATCATTGGGACGCCTTTTAACTAAAGTTGATTAATCTCCAGTCCCATCTTTATCAATATTCACATTGGAAAACAAAGATCCAATAGGTGTCACATAAATTACTTTAAGATCTTCATCATTATTTAAAGCCTCTGGTTTGGCGGCCATTTTGTTTACTAAAGTAGCTTTTTTATCAGAAATTTGACCTAGTAAATTCTCAAGATGCGCAAACTGAGATCTCAAACCATAAAATTCTTCAGACATATCATCATGCTCTTTATTCATGTATCCCATCAAGTTTTTCTGCTCCTTGAGCTCGTTTCTACAGAAATTGTTATGCTCAAATTGCAAAGACATGAAGCTTCTAACGTTATTCTCAATTTCGTCTAACCTCATAAGGTGAGGGTCAATGTTTTTAGGAGGAGTCATTGTGACAAAGCAAGCAATCCAACACACGAGCACACGAAAAGCAAGCGAAGAAGATGAACATAAGAGGGGCGAAGAAAAGGTGAATCTTTTCGAAAATTGTTTTAGAAGTGGGAGAGAGGAAAATAAGAGGCAAATGGTGAATAATGTAATGCGAGGGATGAGAGTTTATGATGGGTACTTGGTATGTCTCGGCTTGGTGTAGATCTCCCCGGCAACGGCGCCAGATCTTCCTGCTACCTCTTGAGCTTGCGTTGGTTTTTCCCTTAAAGAAGAAAGGGTGATGCAGCAAATTAGAGTAAGTATTTCCCTCAGTTTTTGAGAACCAAGGTATCAATCCAATAGGAGAGAACGCAACAAGCCACCGAATACCTGCACAAACAAACACCAACTTGCACCCAACGCAACAAAGGGGTTGCCAATCCCTTCATGGTTATTTGCAAAGTGAGATCTGATATAGTTGGATAAACGGCAAAGTAATATTTTTGGTTTATGGAACGGAAAGTAAAAGATTGCAAAGGAAGTAAATAGGAAAATGTAATTATAGACCAGAAACTTATATGATGGAAAATAGACCCGGGGGCCATAGGTTTCACTAGAGGCTTCTCTCAAGATAGAAAATAATACGGTGGGTGAACAAATTACTGCCGAGCAATAGATAGAAAAATGCAAAGTTATGACGATATCTAAGGCAATGATCATCAATATAGACATCACGTCTGTGTCAAGTAGACCAAAACGATTCTGCATCTACTACTATTACTCCACACATCAACCGACTCCTGCCTGCATCTAGAGTATTAAGTTCATAAGAACAGAGTAAAGCATTAAGTAAGATGACATGATGTAGCGGAATTAACTCCAGCAACATGATGAAAACCTCATCTTGTTATCCTCGATGGCAACAATACAATATGTGTCGATTCCCCTTCTATAACTAGGATCGAGCACTGCAAGATTGAACCCAAAGCTAAGCACTTCTCCCATTGCAAGAAAAACCAATCTAGTTGGCCAAACCAAACCGATAGTTCGAAGAGACTTGCAAAGATATCAAATCATGCATATAAGAATTCAGAGGAGATTCAAATAATATTCATAGATAAGCTGATCATAAATCCACAATTCATCGGATCTCGGCAAACACACCGCAAAAGAGTATTACATCGAATAGATGTCCAAGAACATCAAGGAGAACTTTGTATTGAGAATCAAAGAGAGAGAAGAAGCCATCGAGCTACTAGCTATGGACCCGTAGGCCTGTGGTAAACTACTCACGCTTCATCGGAGAGGCAATGGTGTTGATGTAGAAGCCCTCCGTGATCGAATCCCCCTCTGGCAGGATGCCGGAAAAGGCCCCTAGATGTGATCTCACGGGTACAGAAGGTTGCGGTGGTGGAAAAGTGGTTTCGTGGCTCCACTGGATGTTTTTGGGATATTTGAGAATATATAGGAGGAAGATCTAGGTCAGAGGGTCACCGAGGGGCCCACAAGGTTGGGGGGCGCGCCCTCCACCCTTGTGGCCGCGCCGTGGCTCTTCTGACTTACACTCCAAGTCTCCTGGGTGTCTTCTGGTCCAAGAAAAATCATCGCAAAAGTTTCATTCCGTTTGGACTCCGTTTGGTATTCCTTCTATGCAAAACTGTAAAACAAGGAAAAAAACAGAAACTGGCACTGAGCTCTAGGTTAATAGGTTAGTCCCAAAAATCAGATAAAATAGCATATTAATGCATATAAAACATCCAAAACAGATAATATAATAGAATGGAACAATCAAAAATTACAGATATGTTGGAGACGTATCAGTAAACTACTCACGCATCATCGGAGGGGCAAGGGTGATGATGAAGAACCCCTCCGTGATCGTTGCCCCTTCCGGCAGAGTGCCGAAAAGGCCTCTAGATTGGATCATGTGGTTCTGGAACTTGCGGCGGCTAGAATTGAGTTTTGTCGACTCCCCTAGGGTTTTTGGGATTTTAAAGTATTTATAGAGCTAGAGGTCGGTGGAGGGGGTGATGTCTACTACACAACCTTCTTCTTGTAGACGTTGTTGGGCCTCCAAGTGCAGAGGTTTGTAGGACAGTAGCAAATTTCCCTCAAGTGGATGACCTAA